>NW_015662954.1:705319-773684 GCF_001515625.1 Sinocyclocheilus rhinocerous
GATTGATCGGCTACCGATCACTATCGGCCAATAATCACATTGGGATGTTTGATCAGTGGTCTCTAAAAGGCCGATCTCAAAAAAACGATCTCAAGCTGATGACGCGCCTGCCGTGAGAGGTTTGGCACGACATGCAGCGGCACCGTCTCTGTCCGGCGCGGGTGAAATAATTATAATGCTGAAGGTGAGGTACTCACCTTAATATTTCTTCATTAAATAACTTATAAAGTAATTTGAAAACCTTGTGTGAGACTTAACTTCATAAACAGCGTGAGTGAATCACCGCGCGCTCTCTCTCTCTCTATACGCAATTGGCTTCAAATCACCACACATCGCGTCTATCTATAAGCGAGCTACACGCTGGCTGCACAGTTGACAGGAATTGTCACTTGCACAGTCGAGGCAGTGTCACATCGTCACTAAAGTTTATAAATTGCATTTCTTTTTAATTCTTGCCAGTGTTTAACCATTCAGCGCTCGCGCACTCTCCTGGAGACCGTGCGCTCATGCACACTCGCAGCGCACACACATAACGCTACGTTTACATTACTCCGTTTGCAGTGCATACGCTGTGCATATTTTTTCTGCGCTCATGTTAACGGATTAAAGCGTTCACTGCACACGGTTGTGGTCCGGCAGTGCGTTCAGGAGCGGTGCGTCTGCTGCAGTGCCGAGATCGTTTCTGCACCGAGTCTATTTACTGTACTGTGTAAAAAAAGAATTGCAATGCTGAAAAAGCATGGATTTGAAATCAACATAATGGATAAATGTTGTGTTTGTGGTAAACAGCCACGGTGTTCTTCTGTGAAAGCACAGTCCGTGCTGCTTCTCCTCTCACAAGAGACACCTAAGAGGGGAATTCCCCACATTTTCAAAAATGAAATTCAGGCCCTGAATAAATGTCTAAAAATTCTGATTGGAGTATCAATATAAATAGTTATAAAAGATAAAAAGAAGGCTTTAAAAAGATCGGTATCGGTGATCGGTATCGGCAGATCTGCCTTTCGGTGATCGGTGATCGGCCTCAAAAACCCTGATCGGAGCACCCCTAGAAATGGATAATCAAATGTAAAATAAAACAGCATAGTCTTCACTATAAGAATTAAACTTTTTTTGTTAAAAACCCTGATCGGAGCACCCCAACTAATTATGTTACTTAGGTACTTTTTATGGAAAGTAATCGGTTAAGTTACTTCTGCTGTTATTCAATAAATGGGAAAACAAAGTAACTAGCATTACTTATTCTAAAAAGCAACTCAGATATTTTACTAGCTACTCGAAAAAAGTAATCTGATTACGTAACTCGCGTCATATGCATTACTCCAACAGTGTTTATAAGTTTACATCCAAATTAACAGTTTTCTTTCTGACCAACTTGAAATCACCGATTGCATGGATTGCTATTCATATGACAAAATAATGACTAAAAATAAACAATGTTGCCATCAAAAGACTTCATTAACAAAATCTTGAAGGTGAAAAAGGTCCATTGCCAATTGTCAATAATGTTGATGTGTGCAGTCACTTTCGAATGAATCAAATTTTTGTTGGTCAATGTGACGAATGCGCGTGACCGACTCAAACAGTGTATAGAAACATTTTGCCCCCATTTGAAATTCTCAAATGCATGGAAATATGCCAAACAACAGGAAATATTACTACATTGTAAAACAAACAACCAAAAACAAAAAAAACAAAACAATGCGCCTTATGACGATTGTTAAGGGGTTTTAAGTTTTTTTAATAACTTGACGAAAATATGACAATATGCCATTTTGGTGAGAATAAAACTTACCAAAATGAATGAATATGACAAAAAAATACTGACTAAATTTAAACAAAACTGTCATCAGCAAAATTTTGCAAACAAAAAAGGTTAATTGCCTATTGTCAATAGTATAGTCTGTGTGACCAATTCAAACCAGTAGCAAAATCTGCCTTAGGACATTTTTTTACCCTTACGTACGTAAAATTCCTGATTGCATGGCTTCCTTTAAAAATGACTGGATTTCACCAACAAAAATTTGCAGTACAAATGTAAAACAAACAAACAAAATAAACTGAACAAAAGCAAACAAAATAAACTGAACAAAAACAAATGTGCAACATAACGATACAAAGCATTTTAATTTTAATGCCATTTTAGTTACAGTAAAACAGAAATCCCTTGTGAAATTCCAGTGGGAAAATGTGGATTCATACTGAAATTTTGCCTGCAAAAATTTGTCGAAAAAAGTACATTTGACCACACTTTAAAACAAACAACCCTCCTCAAAAAAAGTAAACATTAACACTGCATTTAAATGCACCTGTTACTCACATAGCAGTGTGTCCATACGCAGAGATGGCTTCTTGTCTTGCGTGCACAGACATTATAAAGCACATTAAATGCTGGGACACATTCTCTCTCAAAGTGATAGGGGAGAATAAAATGCCATGTTGCTAAAATAAGCATCTCAGTGGGGTGTGGAGAGAGTCGAAGCTGTCTGGTCTATTCAGCTCCGGCAAGATACAGCCCAGTCGGCTGGGAACCTGAAGCAGCACGTATAATCAGATAAAAGAGGATACTTCATCACCGTGTTCCAGACTCAATCCAGGTCAGCGGCACACGCTCCACGGCGCTGACAATGAGGCCGTCGTATATCAGGAACATCAGACTTTGAGTTCAATTTTCAACCTGGCAGAACTCGCACTGCGTTTATGAAAAATGCTGAGCACGGGATGATGGAAGTAAGATGAGTTTAAGTTTACAAAACAGCTTATGACCAAACGAGGGGTATAATCTCAGGATTTATATACTTAACTTAAACTAGAAACCAAAAAAATGTTACTTAAAATAAAATAAACGTTAACAGTTATTTTTTTCAGCTAGTTGCAAAGGAAACATTTCTAATTTTTATTTAGTTTAACTTGTACTAAAACAACTAAAATTAAAATGAATAAATATATATATGTATATATACCTATAAAAAACGTCTCGGTTACGTATGGTAACCCTCGTTCCCTGAAGGAGGGAACGGAGACGTCACGTCGGATGACCGATGAAATTGGGATCTCGCTTAGAGAGACCAATCTACTTCGAGTGTAAACTAAACAAACCAATGCATATTGGCATGCGATTATTGCATCCAGCTGCTGCTGATCACAGCGTGAGTATAAGTAGGCAGCAGATGCAGCGCATATTCAGGTTTTCGCTGAGGAGCCGAGCCGGTGACCCGGCCGCTCAGCGGTGGTACAGGAGCTGTGGCGACGGGACGTGACGTCTCCGTTCCCTCCTTCAGGGAACGAGGGTTACCATACGTAACCAAGACGTTCATACAGCTCAAATGCTGCTGTTAATAAAACAAAAATGTAAAAAAAACATTAGTGCTGTCACAATGATTAATCGCGATAAATCGCATCCAAAATTTTGTTTACATACTATATGTATGTGTACTGTGCATATTTATTATGTGGGGCTGTCGCGAGGAGCATTAGTTCCGGGAACCAGGTCCGGGTAGGCCAATAGTGTGCCACCAAACGGACCTGCTCCTCGTCCTCCCTGACCTTGCACAGCAACTGTGCAAGAAGGCTCACACGAAGAGCTCTCCAAGAGCGCGCTGAACTCATTCAGTCTTCTTCTCTCAGTAGAGTATAGTCAGGAGCAGAACGATGTGATCGCTTGGCTCCGAAGCGAAAAGCTGAATATGCGCTGCATCTGCTGCCTACTTATACTCACGCTGTGATCAGCGGCAGCTGGATGCAATAATCGCATGCCAATGTGCATTGGCTCGTTTAGTTTACACTCTAAGTAGATTGGTCTCTCTAAGCGAGATCCCAATTTCGTCGGTCATCAGACGTGACGTCGAGAGTGACCGACTGAAAGGGAACTAATAATGTGACAAAAACACACAACAAAATTATTAAACATTTAACTAAAATTAAAATGAATACACAAACACAATGCAGCATGTGTAAACAAGTTTTAAACTAGTAAGCAAGTGGTTGCTGGCGTGTCATTTCTAGGACATTTGCTTGGTGGTTTCTAACTTGTCCAATTCAAAAATCACCACTAATAAAGCAAGAAAGCTGTTAAAGCCATGGTGTAGTGGTAGTGCACATTTAGAGCTCTTTTTCCTTTCTCGCCTCGTCTGTACCATAGTCTGTTTTTCTATCATTCTGTCTATCTATGTTGTTCTGTCCATCTGTCAGTCTGTCTGTTGTTCTATCTGTCAGTCTGTCGTTCTCTCTATGTCTGTCATTCTGTCCATTGTTCTAACTATCTGTCTATTGTTCTATTTGTCTGTCTGTCGTTCTGTCCATCTGCCTGTCTGTCTGTTGTTCTGTCTATCTGTCATTCTGTCTGTCGTTATATCTAACTACCTGTCTGTAGTTCTGTCTATCTGTCATTCTGTCTATCTATTGTTCTGTCTATCTGTCATTCTGTCTAAATATGTCTGTTGTTCTGTCTGTCAGTCTATCGTTCTGTCTGTCTGTTGTTCTGTCTATCTGTCAGTCTGTCGTTCTGTCTATCTGTACGTCTTTCGGTCTAACTATCTCTGTTTTTCTATCTGTCAGTCTGTTGTTCTGTCTATCTGTACGTCGTTCTGTCTATCTGTTTTTCTATCTGTCAGTCTGTCATTCTGTCTATCTGTACGTTGTTCTAACTATCTCTGTTTTTCTATCTGTCAGTCTGTCGCTCTGTCTCTGTTGTTCTGTCTATCTGTCATTTTGGCTGTCGTTCTGTCTATCTTTCTGTTGTTCTGTCTATATGTCAGTCTGTCGCTCTGTCTAAATATCTGTTGTTCTATCTGTCAGTCTGTCATTCTCTCTAACTATCTGTCTGTTGTTGTTCTTTCTATCTGTCATTCTATCCATCGTTCTATCTGTCTTTTGTTCTATTTGTTAGTCCGTTGTTCTGTCTGTCTGTCATTCTGTCTATCTGTCTGCTGTTCTGTCTATCTGTCATTCTGTTGTTCTAACTATCTGTCTGTCATTCTGTCTGTTGTTCTGTCTATCTGCCATTCTTTCTATCATTCTGTCTAAATATCTGTCTGTCATTCTGTCGTTCTGTACGTCGTTCTGTCTAACTATCTCTGTTTTTCTATCTGTCAGTCTGCCATTCTCTTTATCTGTCATGTTGTCTGTCGTTCTGTCTATCTGTACGCCTTTCTATCTAATTATCTCTGTTTTTCTATCTGTCAGTCTGTTGTTCTGTCTATCTGTATGTTGTTCTGTCTGTCTGTCTGTTTTTCTATCTGTCAGTCTGTCGTTCTGTCTATCTGTACATTGTTCTAACTATCTCTGTTTTTCTCTGTCAGTCTGTCGCTCTGTCTCTGTTGTTCTGTCTGTCATTTTGTCTGTCGTTCTGTTGTTCTGTCTATCTGTCAGTCTGTCGCTCTGTCTAAATATCTGTTGTTCTTTCTATCTGTCATTCTGTCCATTGTTCTAACTATCTGTCTTTTGTTCTATTTGTTAGTCTGTCGTTCTATCTGTTGTTCTGTATCTGTCTTTCTGTCTGTCTGCCATGTCTAACTATCTGTCTGTTGTTGTTCTGTCTATCTGTCATTCTGATGTTCTATCTGTCTGCCTATCATTCTGTCTAAATATATGTCTGTTGTTCTGTCTGTCAGTCTGTCGTTCTGTCTAACTATCTATCTGTTGTTCTGTCTATCTGTCATTCTGTTGTTCTAATTGTCTGTCTGTCATTCTGTCTACGTCTGTTGTTCTGTCTATCTGTCATTCTTTCTATCATTCTGTCTAAATATCTGTCTGTTGTTCTGTTCTGTCAGTCTGTCTAACTATCTGTCTGTTGTTTTTTCTATCTGTCATTCTGTCCCTCGTTCTAACTATGTCTATTTTTCTGTCTGTCAGTCTGTTGTTTTGTCTATCTGTCAGTCTGTCATTCCGTCTAACTATGTTTATTGCTCTATCTGTCTGTCTGTCGTTTTGTCTATCTGTTGTTCTGTCTAACTATCTGTCTGTTGTTCTGTCTATCTGACATTCTGTTATTCTGTCTATCTGTTTGTCATTCTGTCTATGTTGTTCTGTCTATCTGTCAGTCTGTCGCTCTGTCTAAATATCAGTCTATTGTTCTATCTGTCAGTCTGCCATTCTATGTCTGTTGTTCTTTCTGTCATTCTGTCCATTGTTCTAACCATCTGTCTATTGTTCTATTTGTCTGTCTGTCTATCTGTCATTCTGTCTGTCGTTCTGTCTAACTATCCGTCTATTGTTCTGTCTGTCAGTCTGTCATTCTGTCTAATTGTTTGTCTGTTGTTCTGTCTATCTGACTTTCTGTCTAATTATCTGTTTATTGTTCTATCTGTCAGTCTGTCGTTCTCTCTATCTGTCTGTCGTTCTTTCTGTCATTTTGTCCACCGTTCTAACTGTCTATTGTTCTATTTGTCTGTCTGTCATTCTGTCTATCCGTCATTCTGTATATCGTTCTGTCTAAATATCTGTCTGTTGTCTAAATATCTGTCAGTCTGTTTGTCTATATACCTCTATTGTTCTGCCTGTCATTCTGTCAATCTTTGTCTGTTTTTCTTTGTCTATCTATCTGACTTATAAAGATGCAAAATGCACAAAAATAAAAAAACACTATAAAGGGATCACAGAAACATCTTCTTCCCTGTCTTTAAATTAGTATTTTAAAAAGAATACCAAAACCCTCCCGCTCTAAGAGCTGAGATTTTGATGTTTACAGTTGCTTTAGTGCACACTGCACACACATAACAAACATCGTAGTTCCTGATACATAAGACCACCCAGCGGATCGTGTGGGTGGTGAAACAGTAAATAAACCATCTGAAGGAGGGGGTGATGTTTGCCTGGAGAGAGCCTGGCAGCTCGGTTAGCTGCAAGTACAACTGTTAGCTTGTCTACAAACAGTAGTAGCGATCGGCGCTCACATGATCAAAGCCTGAATGCAGCATGCGTAGCTTCCATGGAGACTGAAAGGTACATTGGAAGCAGTCATGCTAGCTTCCTCACCTCGGATGCGATCATTATCTCCCCTGAACTCGCTTTCATGGCTGGTGTGAGTAACTCACAAGTTATTAAAGCCAGATTCATACACGCAGTGCAATACATTAGGGGAAAATAATGTATTCTGAAAACAGAATATTCAATGAGGAAAAAAAAACTGTAGGGTGGGACTTTTCCCCAGTTCTTCTGGTCGATGTGAGTTAGTACAGATGATGTTTTGTAGACATTTTTCTCACTGAATTTGCTACACTGATCATATATTCATTGTGTATTACCTTGTAGGCAGGGTGATTCATCTTAAGGAGCTGGAGTATAATAACTCACAGGCTTTCTATTGTCCGTCCGAACCCCAGATTGGGCTTTATAATTTAGAGTCTGGCAGTGAGAAGAATGTAAGTCTTGCTCACGGTTTCAAAAGCAACAGCACAGGGTAACAACGAGCTAAAAATGAAGCACATAAAAAAATAATTAAGTATAGACTTGGTCGGTGTCCTGACATTCCATGTGACAATGTTTGTTCTCCTGAAGGAGAGAAGGGTAGTCAGCTTTGTGGTTTCCTTTCGGCTCGGCGTTGGTGTCGAGTCATAGCTGTGGGCAGGGCCGCATTAAGACCGCACTGGGCCCCGGGGCTATGACTTACTGCAGGGCCCCCATCACAATAATGATATATCACAATATATATATATATATATATATAGGGTACAACGGAGCTAAAGGCCCACTTTAAGAAAAAATGTGCCATTCACTGCGCCTAAAATGTATAATTGCAGAAAAAATATATACGTTGTATTGAGTTTTAATAAGTAAAGATTCTAAGAGTATTGAAGGAGATCCAATAATAATTGAATATATATTTACAGTAGTAACAGCAAATTATATTTTATTATATAATATGATTAATATCATGTTTTTAAATATGATGGTTTCATCCCCCAACAGCAGGGGGCTAAAATACCATACTTTTACATATGCTTACGTTATTTAAAAACTGTTGCTTTAATTATCTAAAACAAAACTGAAAATGTGGATGATGACATTGTTTTTATCTGCTCCATGTGTCCGGTTCACTTGCTGTTCCAGCAACTTTCACTCCATCATCAGCTTTAGTAAATTAACCTGAGAGCTGGGGAATTTACTAAGTCATGTTTTTTATTTTGTTTGTATTTGAAGTTTTTCATTTTTTGAGCCCTTCTCTTTTTTAGAATTGCTGACATTTTTACTTATTGGAATGTTGTTCTTTGCGCGATCATTTCCAGATTACTCCAGAACAAAGTGAAGAGAGGTGAATGCAGACATACTGGGCAGCAATCACCTGATAGATACGTGCGCATATCGTTCAAAAGTCAAATATAGAATAAATGCATTTGATTGGTAAACCAAATTCAAACTTTACGTTTCAATCTCAAATGGTAATGCATGGAATTTACGGGAAAGCTCAACTAAATAACAGCGCTAATAAGTGGGGGGCGTGGTGGCTTTGGCGATCGGCGCTCCAGTCAATCTACTCCACAGCCAATCACGGGCCCCCTCCTTGCTCGGGCCCCGGGGCTTCAGCCCCACCTAGCACAATGGTTAAAACGGCCCTGGCTGTGGGGGCGGAGTCAGCGTGGGGGAAAACAATCCTTTCCCCCTCACTGTAAAAGCATGGTGTTAACCCAGAATGGCCTTCATAAAATCATTTCTGCCACCCGACAGAGCAAGATACGTATAAAAACTGAGCCGTATTGGGTCGGACTGTCCATACGGTATCTGTGACTGGACAAACGACATAACGGAATGGTCAGAGGTGTAGTTTTTCCGACACTTTTTGTTACCTGATTGAGTCTCCAGGCAAGAGAGAGCTTACGGCAATCCTATACGTGACGGCTTGTTAAAGTAAACATTTGTCATTTTGTTTTGCATAATTTTAATAAAGTGATAAAGACCTGAGTAAAAAGCCTATCATACTTTTTTATTGGTATATTAGAAAGAATTTTAACATTGACAAAACACAGGTAACATTAAAGGTCCACTGAAGTGCCTTGAAATGTGCAGCATTATTCTATGTGGTATACGTATAGCCTTATCATTTTCACAAATACATGCGGTAAAATAAATAGATATAAAATAACATGAAAGTATTCCTTACGAAAATGAACCGTGTTGTTTTGTACTACAACCAAAAAAACAAAAACATGGTTACTATAGTTAAACCATGGTAATTAACCATGGTTTTGCTACACTAACCATAGTTTAACCATGGTATTTGTAGTAAAACTGTGGTTATAGGCTACAATTGGTAATAAAAACTCTCAAAATACATGGTTAGCCTTCTACGCATTTACTATAGTAAAACCATTGTTAATTTTCATAAAAGGATTGTTTATAATAATATGAAATAAATGTTTTAATAGGTATGAGTATGACATTTATTTCGTTGTGATGTGAAAACAAGGAGGGTTAGACCTGGGTTGTGGTGCAGGGGGACGGGACTGTAATGACAGGTCATTACAGGGTAAGTAGTGTAGCCTATCTGGAGTGCATATGAATATGAATATTAACAGGGTTTGAAATTAACACCCGCCAACCCGCCAAATGCGGGTAAAAATCAGCTGTGGCGGGTAACGCTGTCAAATCACTAGCCAATTTGGCGGGTTACTTTTCGTAAATTATGTTTACTAATTAATTTCTTGAGGAAGTTCATGTAAGCCAAATCTGCACAGATTTAGTGTAAATACTGAACTCGAGACTCATCATGATATATTAAATAAGCCTAATTGCGCAGCATCTGGGCATCTTGCTTACTTGAACATACCCAGCCATGTAGCTACTAGCCATTGGGAGCACCGGGACATTCCCGGTGGGTCGATCGCCGAAGCGAGGGAGACCTCATATTAGGCGCTGTTTTTAAATTACAGCCCACGCGAAACTGCAAAAAGCAAGTACTCCAAAAGTGTGAAGCGGCGCTACCCGGCGCATCCGCCAGCCGCGCGTTAAAACAGAGCGGGATCAGTCTCCCGCACAGCGCTGCGCTTCCGCCAAATGATTTGCAATGGTCACTTTGTCGCATCCAGTGTGGATAGCCTTAAGCTGTTGGCTTACCGCTGGCCTTTTTTTCATAATTTATTTGTTTAATTTTTTTGGCTAGTAGAAATTATGAATGGCCGGTAACTTAAAAATGTAGTAGCCAAATTGACTGGTGAGTGAAAAAGTTAATTTCAAACCCTGAATATTAAGCTTGATATGTTTCATTGTATATCCATAACTACTGTTCTCCTTGCCGGTGTTCTGATGATTTGTGCTACCCGCTCAGATTGTGCTACCTCCGTTTGTTAATCGGCAGTATATAAATCTACAGATCTTTTTTTTTTTTAGCTTATTAGAGGTGCAGAACGCCACACAGCAACTTTTTGGCATTTCACCAAGAAAAAAAAAATAGAAATCATAACAAAGAGTAAAGATCAAGTGCCTAACAGGGTCTCTGCATGTTAATTTGAATGGTTTGTTTTCCCCCACGGCATAAACGGATATGACGTTTTTCTGGGCGTTCCCAGCAATGCCGACCAAGTCTATGCGATATATGTGAAACCTAATAATTGGCAAGTCTCAAAACTATTTAAATTGAGATATTTTGAAATACTTTTGTATTTTAAAATATTTAAAATATTTTAAATAAAAACATTATTTAAATTAAATAATAACATATCTGTAAAATAAAACATTAAAATATAATTTAATTTAAAATACAATTCAATAATGCATATCGATGTAAAAAAATATAATGCGAAAATGTATGTTTATATGTGCATCATGCTGTATTAAAATTAAATTAAATATGAACATTTCAGCAAAATAAATCAAATTTAGTATGACAATTTTAGCAAAATGAAAAAATTTAATTCAAATAAAAAAAAACAAAAAAAAGAAAGAAAAACAAAATCTACTAAAATAATAAAATAAAAATAGAATAATAAAATAAAATACAATAAAATAAAAATCTGAGTAAAATGAATTACAGTACATAATTCATTTATTAACCCCTGCAATAAAAATAGCATGAGTCTGTAAGAATGTTTATAGTAACAAAACAAAATATAATATAAAATAAAATAAATTAATATGTTAAGTTATTAACAATAAAAAATAGCGTGGGTCTGTAAGAGTGTAGTGTGTGTGTGTGTGTGAGAGAGCACATGTAAAATGCACGTTCAAGACTGTCTGTCTGTTTACATGTGCATCATGTTTTATTAAAATTAAATTAAATACTACCATTTCGGAAAAAAAAAATAAAAAAAAATAAACAATATTAAAATAAAATAAAATAAAATAAAATCACCTGCACAATAGAAATAGTGTGGGCCTGTAAGAGCGCATATAGTGTGTTAAGTCCACTGTGTAAAGACAGATAAACATGCTTCAATGTGTATCCTGCTTCACTAAAATTAAATTAAATATTAAAATTTCAGCAAAATTAAAATATTTACATTTTAGAAAAATCTAATGAAATAAAACTAACTAAAAATAAATTTAACTAAAAAAAAAAATCGAAGTAAAATGTATTACTTATTATTATTGGCCTGCTCAGAAATTGGGTGGGTTTGTGACAGTGTATGTAGTATGTGTGTGTGAATGAGTACACTGCACCTGTCTGTCTTACAAAGAGCGATGAACATGTCTGTTTCCATGTGCAAACAGCTCCAAGCCATGTCAGCGAGAGTGATGGAACAGCAAAGTCGCGTAAGACACAGCACCTCCTCGTCTTATCGCAGAGCGAGGTGCTTCTCTAATTAAGGGCAAGCCGGTCTAGTGCTGGTGTTATGACTACCGTGACGGCGGCTATTTTTCAAAAACCACTTCTCTGATGCCTAAAGGGCCTCGGGGGAGAGGCAGAGAACAGCAGCCTCTCCACCGGCAGATCATTGATTAAAAAGGCTTATGAACTTCCACCTGCGCTGCAGGAAAAGGAGGACAAACAGGACTCTCTGCTCTTTGTGCTCAAAAGCAACCGGGTTTTTGGAAGGAAATCCTCAGGCAAAAAATCTGCTCGAATGCGTGTTTCTTTCTGTCAGTTGAAAACAGTTGTTTAGCAGCAGTTTTGTCTCGTCTTTTCCGTGCATTTCGAAGTTCTTCATCGTTTTTTATATGCTAAACAGTCAAAGCTCTGCAGCAATGATTCATTTAGCAGACAGACAAAATCTTACCTTGAAAAACCTTTTTGATCTGTAGTTACGTACTTTATGCTGCAGAAACATGCGTCAAACGCTGTAAAATGTCTCATTCGGGCTGTATGGTCTGGGTTAAATGATTCATTCTTTTATGTGTTTTGTATACTTAAAGATGCCCATCTGTTTACATTTATTCTATGCCAGAGGCCTACTAGAGCTGCTTTCAAGATCATTATTTTGTTTGCTGAAGTGTGTTTCTGAGGTCTTGCACCCTAGGAAACTCCTACCCCAAGAAATCGATTTGAACAAGGGGAGGTTGAGCTTATGTATACGGCACCAGTTTAAACATGCATATAGACTAGAGCGAGAATGGAGTCAATTACTGAACACATCTACTGGCTTCTGTCAACATTGATTTGTTTTAGACTAAGATCTCTGCCTTAGCGAGACTCTCTAATTGCACTGGCCCTAACCCTCTAATTACTCTGAGGCTGCAGCTATACATTTCTTTGTTTACCACGCAAAGAAAGAAAGAACAAAAGACAGAAATATAGAGCGGAAGAAAGGAAGAATGAATGAAAAAACAAAATAGAAAGGGAAAGACCAAAAGAATAAGAATAAAATTATATAAAGGAAAATAAGAAATAAACACATTATCGAAAAGTGGAAAGAAATAAAATAACAAAAAGAAATAAAGAATAAAGAATGAAAGACATAAGGAGAAAAACAAAAAAAGGAAGAAAGCACAAAAAAAGCAAAAAAAAGCGCAAAATAAAGAATGATCGAAAGAATGAAAAAAGAACAAAAGAAAGAAATATAGAGTGAAAGAATGATGGAAAGAACTGAAGAAAGAAAATAAAGAATGAACAAAAGAAATAATGGAAGAAAAATAACAAAAAAAATGAAATAACAGAATGGACAAAACAAAGAAAAGTCAAAATAAAGAATAAAAGAAAATGAAAAATAAAGGAATATAACTACATAATAATAGGAATATAAACAAAAATAATAGAATGAAAAACAAACAGAAAAAGCAAAAATTAAAGAGCAGGAGGCGGCAAAAGAAGGAAAAATAATGAAGGAAAAATATCAAAAGAATGAAAGAACAAAAACAAAAATAAATTGAGAAAAACAATGAGATTAAAAAAGAAAAAGAAAAGAGCAAAAAAAGTGCAAATAAAAGGAAAGAAAAAGGAAAAATATAACAAAAAGAAATTAAATAAACTAAAAGAATAAACTAATTAATGAAAAAAGAAGGAAAGACAGAATGGAAGAAAGAACAAATGAAAGAATGATATAAAGAAAGAATGGAAGGAAAATAACAAATGAAAGCAGGAAAGAATAAAAAAAACAATACCGTGCCAAAGAAAGAACATAAGAAAGACATAACTGAAAAAGAAAAGAAAAACGAAAAGAATGTAAGAAAAAGAAAAAAAAAAAAATTTAAGAAAAGAAAGAGAAAACAAAAGACATGTATAGGAACATAAAGAACAAATTAGAAAGAATGGAAAATTAAAGAATGAAAGAGAAGGGCTAAAGAAGGAAAGAAAAAAAACTATTAAAGATGAAAGACAGGAATAAAAGTATGAAGAAAATAACAAAAGAATGAAGCGGAGTAAAAATGAAACAAATAAACAAACCCAAGTAAGCTCTCTCAAAGCATTTCAGGTCAAACTTCAGTTTGGCAACCAATTCTCACTATTAACTATGACTTTTGCCTCAATAAACGCCTAATTTGCTGCTTATTAATAGTTAGTAAGGTAGTTGTTAAGTTTAGCTATATGGTAGGATTAAGGGATGTAAAAAATGGTCATGCGGAACAAGGCATTAAAGCTTTATAAGCACTAATAAAGAGGCAATATGCTAGTAATATGCATGCTAATAAGCAACTAGTTAATAGTAAGAATTGGTACCTAAACTAAAGTGTTACTGCATTTCGTATCTTTCATGTTGTAAACAGGCCTTTAGATTCTCATATCAACAGAACGCAACTGAAGAGCGGTTTACCTGAAGTTCTGGAGGGGCTGTTTTCACTCCCAGCCACAGTTGTGTCTTTCTCTGTCTTTCCTGTGGTCTGGGATGAAGGTTCCTCTGTTGGAACTGCTTCAGATGTTATCCAGCCCTGAGCCAACACAAATGACTCTGACCCTCCTGACCTGGACTCAGCCTGCTGGGAAGTGTCCTTTGGACCTGGACTAGTCGGCAGAACCGTAGGTCCAGCTTGCGTCATTATTATGGTAGGAACCGGTGGTTGTGGAGTATCTACCTCCTCTTGAACCACAGGTAACCACGTGCTGGAAACGGCTGGATCCGGAGTACACAAAATGTCTTCGGTAGTGGTTTCTTCTCCAGGTTGGGAAGGAGTGATTCCTACGGTTGGTGGTTGAATTGCTAGCTTGTCCTCGTTGGGATCTCCAGGGCTTGGTGTGGTAGGTGTGTTGGAAGTGTGTGTTTCCGGTGCAATAGTCAACCCTAGGTCTTGCTTCCGTTTAACAAAAGGCACGTTGACTTTATTCGAGGGATTGTTCTTGTGTTTTTCAATGGGGCGATGGACGTACATGATTTCCCCCCTGGCTTCCTCAACCGTGTCGGCTGGTTTCTCATGCTTGGGTTCACTAGTAGGTTGAGTCGTCTGGAGACTCATAAGCTGCCATCTGACAGTGGTCTCCAGCGGGACTCCGTGGTCATCGGATCCATTCATTTGGTGGGTGAATTGTAACTCCTTCCCTCCACTTCCCTCGCCATCTTTTTCTTCCTCTGTAGATAACGGTGACAGAGGACCTTTGGGAATAGGGTAACCATCCTCGTTCAAGTCGTTCCCTTCCCCGGAGAAGTTCTCAGGGTTGTTCCTGGAAACAGGAATGGTCATGATCTCCAAACTGTCTCTTTTGGCTTCCATGGGACTGCTTGTTTGAGTTATGAAATGCCTATTATTGCTTGGGGCAACTTTCAAGGACTTTAGCGGCAAAATTTGTTGGCTGCTCCTCATGGAACCGAAGCTCTTAGGTGCCGAAGAAAGAGTCGGATCCGCCGTTCCTGATCTAATAGCTCCTGCAGAGATGACAAAACACTGTGATTAATGGAGTGAGGGAGGAGATCGTTTCATTTAAATGTATGTTTAATTAGCGAGCAAAATATGCTAACTCCCGCCCCAGAACTATGGTAATTAACTTTAATGCGTGCGGCTCGATATAGAACTGTCATTATTTATCCGTCAATGCCCTGGAGATATCCAGCAATTAATCTATCGGTCTCAACACACCTATCTTTTAATCAAAAATGAGCTACAAGCGTAGCTAAAATGACCTTTATTCTCTTCCCAAAGGGTAATATTTGACTCCTGGGTGAAACGGGGATGAAATGTACATTCGTTTTGAAAGCAATCCAGGTAATAAGGCTCTTTTTCTTTATGTTGCCCCGGCACAAAGAACTCGTACATCATGCTCCTGTCCGGTGCCGTTAATTCCCAATGCTTTCTAACAGTAAATCTAGACAAAATAAGACCCAAATCTTTATGTTCAAGAAGCAAAAAGGTCTTGATTTACTTCATGATGTATGTAGGTATTAATTCAGAGCGCAATAAAGTAAAAACACCGTAAGCACTAGACTTATTATTATTAAGTGACTCAGCATGCTGCAGTACACGGTGCTAAACCAAATCCTAAACAAAGGTTTCACTGGCTGTGTGGAAGAGATATTTGGTTTAGCTTAAGTATTTACTGTGTGCATGGATAATTCATATATCTGCTCAGGTAACATGCTTTGCCTTAAAGGAAACAAGCAGTGTTTAGCATTTAGGCCGTTTTAGATATTCACAGACCATATGTTCAGTACACACAATGAAATATGAAACAATAATGAATTATTCAAGTCTCTGCTGTTGCGGTGTCACATGGATGTGGTGCAATTTACATAACCAAGTAATTGAGCAATTAATAATATGAATAACTGATTACTCTCTGCAGTCACAGGAAATTAAATAGATTCTACCAATTACCTGGATGTACTGTAATAGTGGGACAATTACCCACATAATGTAAAGTATTTGGAGCAAGATCAAACCAAGTGACATCTGCACACAAAAGCTGTGAGGGATTTTTTTATCAGAGTGTCTAGTTACACTAAGTGCAAATAGCCCGCCTTGTTGGCAGAGGCTATTTACACTAACTCCACCCACCAGCGTGTGATTGGGATAGTCAACACTGAGAAAGAACGCTCCTTAAACATCAGTTTCAGTGGCGTAGATGGTAAGGTGCATGCTTTTTGAAGCGATCGAACCCGGCAACCCGCCTTTTGCCAAACATTTTTTCTCCCTTTTCAAATCTCATATCGCATCAGAAAGGCATTTATTTCCAATAAAAATGAGTTGAAAATAAAGTATCGGGTAGAGTTAGGGTAGGTGTAGGGAGGGCTTTATTGTCCCAATAAGGTGGCATTAATTTAATAATTTGAATTAAAATGATAATTTACACTAAACGTTATTATTGCGTACTGTTTTATAATGTACTACAATACTGAGGTGCAGATAATTGCCACTATTAGCAATAAGTAGTATAAATAGCAGAAAATCTTGCTATTTTAACAGTGTAAATAGAATCTATAGCGATTTGCACTTAGTGCAAATAGCTGCTGCCTTTTTTATATCCATTTTTGCGATTACTTTTAAGCAGCTAGTGTCAAGGTGGTTTTTAGTCTGGGTGATACAAAGCTGCATTTTGTGATATATAGTTCCAAATATGAATAGTCATAACTGTAAGCTATTAAGTTGCAACTGTAAGATACAAAGTCACACTTATGAGATAAACAGTCGTAACTGTGTGACATGCATTTGCAACTGGGAGAAAAAAAAAAATCCAAACTGGGAGATGCAAAATCCCAATTTTGAAAGTTTAAATGTGAGACAGTCACAACCAAGAGGCATAAATTTGCAATTGGTAGATGTAAAGTCGAAATTCTGAGATATAAAGTCGCATTCAGAAGAAGTCGCAATTATAAAATATCGCAATTGGAATAATAAGTTGCAATTGTAAGATATAACGTTGCATTTAGAAGATGTTGCAACTGGGAAAAAAGTTTCAATAATGAGATATAAAGTCGGAATTGTAACAAAAAGTCACAATTGCGAGATATAATGTCACAATTGGAAGAAAGTATTGCATTCGGGAGAGTCCGAATTATAAAACAAAAAGTCGCAATTTGGAGATACAATGTTGCAGTTAGAAGAACTAAAGTTGCAATTATGAGATATAAAATCAAAACTGTCAGATATAATATCACAATTGGGATAAAAGAGTCACAATTGTGAGATATAACATTGCATTCAGAAGAAGATGTTGTAATTAGGAAAAGAAGTTGCAATAAGGAGATTTAACAAATCAGTCAGGAGAGTAGATAATATAAAGAAATATTAATTGAAAAATGTGATATAAGGTTTGTGAGATACATAAATTCTCAATTATAAGACAAAAAATACCAAATATGAGACAAAGTTACAATTGTGTAATGAATCAGTCCACTGAAGGCGAGAGTAGTGAAGAACCCAAGTGCAGTTTATTTACAGTGTGATCCAAACATCCAAACAATAATCCGAGACTTGACTTGACATGAACAGACTTGATGAGGCATGAACAGACTTGACATGAACCAAGGCAGAGAGACATGAGGCAAGGGAAGCATGACACTAACATCAGGAAACAATTACAAAATAAAAGACATGGACATGGACATGAACATGAAACAAAAACAAAACCCAAACCCCACATTACATATTGAGAGATTTTTTTTACTTTGAGGCAGAAACAGGGTTCCATAGCTAAACCATAGGGTTTAGCTTTTTAGTTTAACATGTATAAAACATTTTTCTTTAGATTAACTGCCACTTGATTTGATATTTTGTATCTAATGCAATGACATTCATGCATTTTGTGGTTTAAGTGTCCCCTTAAACAGGGTAAATAAAGCTCAAGTATCTGGACACTCAACAAAACGGATACTTAAGCACGTTGTTCTATGGCACGTATGCATTTCAGAGAATTTCTTCATAGCACACATTTATACAATATACAATATTTTGTGGAACTCAAGGACATGGTGAGTTTATATAAAAGATGGCAGGGTTTTCTGAATTCTCAACAGGCTCTATGCAATGAAACTCGAAACAAAGGGAGAGACGGAGCAGCATGCAGCGAAGGGTGAAATAGCCAGTGAATCCGAACTCGACTAAATGACCTCTGCTGGAGGAAAAATGAACGGAAACAGCCAGATTGAGTCCGGAGTATCTTTACGCACACACTCCATGGCCCTGACGATGATCACGCCTCGTATAATTGGGAGAGACTTGGAATTTGTAGCGGTGCCTGCGGTTTTGGCCAAAGCACATTAATTAGATTCTGATGTAAATAATGCATGCTGACTAAAGCTGGATTTTCACCCGGCATTAAACATTAATGTTCCCTGTTGAATTTGGTTTGCAGGGAGGATATTTGTACTGATGATGCCTTGAGAACGGACTGCTGCCAAAACCCATCGCGCTAAAACCACACCAGTTAGACATGCTTCATTCTCAGCCTAAGGCTCGCAACACTAAATTTTCAGAGGTTGGATCCCATTTTGCTTTCTCCTACTATGCTGCTTTACTTGGCACAGATATGACAGACATTGATATCCATTAAAAGCCCTAGAGCCGGAGGCAGGAATACATCTCAGTGCTGTGACCTCTACAGCGACCCTCCCACTTTTGTATTCCAGAGAACGAATCGTGTCGGCAACCTTCCTCTTCGGCGCCTGTGCCTGAAGAACCATTTGCTGACATTTTGTTTTTCTTTCAAAACAATGAAAAAATAAACAGCAAGCTGTTGGAGGACATAGTATGCCAAGGGCATTTATCTTTGCACCATATCTGATTTGCCACACTGAAAGCCACACTATGAGGGTTAAAAGTACAGTCCATTCAGTGTTGAAATGTGTACTTGGATTCAGCTGAAGAAATACCAAAAATATGTCCTTCCACTAATTTACAATGGATAAAAACTTTTTTTTTTATACATGATTTTATTTTTCTCTGTTCACTTCCTTTCATTGGTGCTTCTTCAACCATTGGCACTTTTGGACATGAACAACTTTTCACACTTTATTTGTCCACTAACAAATATGCACCGTCTTGAGGTAATGCTGCCACAAATTAGATATAGACGTAATTTAATGGTCGAAGTTTAAAGTGGTCATATGATGCGATTTCAAGGTGTCCTTTCTCTTTGGAGTGTTATAAGCTGTTCGTGAATAGATAAGATCTCTAAAGTTGCAAAGACTAAAGTCTCAAACCTAAAGAGATATTCTTTATAAAAGTTAAGACTCGTCCACGCCCTCCTAAAACGCCTCGTTCAAACACGCCCCCACATGTCTACGTCACGATGTGGGACGATTTGCATAATGCCACCCAAATGTTCACGCAAAGAAAGAAGACATAACTTTATTGTTGCTGCCATGTTGTGAAGACACTGTGTGTTTCGTTGCGAAAGCAAAAATACTTTGTTTGGTCTTCCAAAAGAGGACACGACTAGAAATCAGTGGTTAAGTTGTATTTACAACACTGTTCCAGAACAGTTCAACCCAGATATTCAGATGTGTGCAGCGCATTTTATGGAGGACTGTTTCCTGATCCTGGAAGCCGGCTGTTCTGACTCACAGTCTGTAAGTACGTTTTTATATTAAAAGAATTGGGCACTGATGATTCTAACGCAAGTTTTGAGCAGTGTAGAGTAGCGCTTGTTGTTTGTCGTTTCTCCGATCACAAATGCAGACATGGTTTTATGTTTACATGGCGCGATGCAACGCAACGCGTAAAAAGACAGTATAAGTCATTATAATCCATAATTATATCCCCACTGGATGCAAACAAATGCCTAGTTTATAATGGGTTTAAATGTTTTTGTCTCGTCGCACCGGGACACGGCATCACAGCATGGTAAGGGGCGTAACATTTCCGTCACACGCTTGAGGTATTCGGCCAATCACAACGCATTGGATAGCTGGCCAATCAGAGCACACCTTGCTTTTCGGAACGATTAGCTTTGTAAAAATCGACGCGTTTCAGAAAGGCAGGGCATAGAGGAGAAACAATAATGTACAGTATGTGGAAAATAATGTGTTTTTGAACCTTAAACCACATAAACACATTTCATTACACCAAATACACAAAATAATGTTCTTTTTAGCAACATCATATGACCCCTTTAAGAAACACCCATCTATTGACCAATAAACATTAGATTGACCTCTTGGTTGAAAGATTGACTTCTTGGCCAAAAATCTATAATAGAGGAAACTCACTTTTGTGGTTTCACATCACCCAGTTCTACATAAACCAAGTATAAAATAATACAAAATGTAATCAAGTCTTACTTCAACTAAATTAAGCACGAGCTTCACCTACTTCACAAACTTCAATTAAGAAGAGGAGCTGCATGGTCTAGTGTAATTGTACATGCTTAATATTCTATTAAGCTTTGGATGAGTGTGTTGTACCTTTGGTTGGTCCAGTGAAGCTGTCTGTGAAGGTCTGTGAATATGGATGATCCATATAAGAATTGCTTGGACTCTTTATCTCCTGCTGTGCAGCCACCAAGACCACTTCTTTCTCCTGTTCCAAGAGTTCTTCTTCTGGATCTGACGAGGAGGGATTGTATGAATATTCCTTGATATTAGGTTCCACGATGGCGTTATCAGCACCAACTTTGCTTGTTTTCTCTCTACTTGGCTTCGTCCTGGCAGGTGGGACCATTTCTGAGGTTCCTCTGTAGAGGCTGGACTCTGTGGCCGGTATCGCAGGTTCCCCAGTCCCAGTCCAGTACCTAAATGGCTTCATTATTGTGTTCACAAAGTTGGAAATGACGCTGTTGCTGGTCTGAGCTTGCGTAGAGGAAGATGGCGTGGTTGAAGACGGGTCAGGAGACACATCGGGACCATCTGAATCATCGGGACCATCTGAATCATCGGTCTCCTCTTTCGCCGAACCCCCTTGAAGGTTCTCCTGCTTCTCCACAGCATCGTCTTCCCATTCTACAGACCTTTCTTCAGGTCCAAGATGGATTACAACATGCTCCTCTGAGATTTCAGAAGATTCGTTGTTTATGATGGACTTGAAGTCTTCTTTCTCGAGATCGACCAGACCGGTCCAAGTTGAAGGTTCAGGGAAGGCTCCGTTTCTTTGGAGCGGCACCTCTTCTTCGCTTGAAGAGTTCAAATTGGAGTTTTCTAGGGTTTTGTGGAGTATCACCGCCTGCTCTTCGAAATTCTTCTCTGAAAGAGGAAGATAGTCTTGTTAATGGCGGCATTGACAGATAAAACTACAAAGCAGATATCCATACAGAAGTCCGTAATACGAATTTAACCTAATCCTCATTTCATACATTTTTCAGATACTCCTGACACAAGGGTGAATCTCTTGATAAATTATTCGGAAGTATGCTCCAAAATTATGTAGACGGGATGTAAGAGAATTTTTAATGAAACTTCTCAAAGTAAAAAAAGAAATCTCCAGCTCATCATTGAGGTCGAAACCCCCCAAAAAGATGAAAAGATCTTTGTATGAATATATGCCTGTAGCAAAACAGAGAAAGGCCAGTAGTTCAACCAACCTTGATAGCAGTAGGCGTCAAAGAGGTCACTAGTGTCTGGGAACCCGGTGCGGTTGGGGTTGTGGTAAACGGTCCGTACTCCTGGTTCATCTCCTCCGCAGTTACGCCGGGGCAGGTTGATAGGGTAACGCACGCTGCCGTCAGCCAGCCAGCCGGGGTCGCAGCGGTCGAGGCCACCCTGCCAGGCCAGGTAGAGCTGCCCGACCGTGGCCAGCTGAGCTCCCAGAGTGTGGCAGTGAGTGGAAGCAGATGCCAGGCTCAACTTCTCCGGCACGCTGGTGTGAAACACTTCACCTAGAGAGAGTAAAGATGGATAGTGCGCGTTATTTATAAGTGCTAATTTCCCATAAGAATTCTGCTGTTTGCAACATGAGACCTATAAATAAACTTTATAAAGAAACTAAATTTGGTTATATATTCATAATATTGTTTAACACATCTACACTGTAAAACAGGTGATTGCTAAATATAGGAAAAACTTCAAATGTACTTTTTGTACCAACGAGATTTAATGTATTGTTTATTCATTTTTACAGAGCCCCACTAATGACATGCAGGAAGAAAATAGCAAAGCGTGCACACAACTTAATAATTAGTTCCCTCGTTTTAAGTAAGTTGTGCCCACAATATAATAATTTGTTCACTTGATTTGATTCAACTAAATTGTGACCACAATCCGACCATGATCATGTCGTGTGCACGATTTAGTAAAGCAAAGGAACAAATTATTATTTTGTGTGCATAATTTAGTAAAATGAGGGAACGAATTATGTTGTGCACACAATTTAGTAAAATGAGGGAACGAATTATGTTGTGCACACAATTTAGTAAAATGAGGGAGCGAATTATGTTCTTCGCACTATTTAGTAAAACAAAGGGAACAAATTATTATATTGTGCACATGATTGATTTTTTTTTCTTGCATGTCATGTGCAGGGCTCCGTACATTTTTGACTGTATTTCTAGAAAATTGTTTTGGTGGGATTTTTTTTAAGAAAATGAACAATGAAGGGCTTCTAAACGAAAATTATGTTTGATTATTTTCATGCTATAAAATAAAATAAAAACGGCTAAATTATGCAATATTTTTATCCTTAAATGTAAACAGTTGTCCAAAAACAATTTCATAAATTTCAAAAAGTATTTTTTTTGTAAAGCCTTGAATATATTTTAAAATCTTTTAATTGTGTACTTTGTACACATTACATTACATATCACATTAAATTGATGTACTTTGTGTATCATTTATGTTCCATACTTGTACCACTTGTATACTTGAAACTGTGCTTTCTTTTTTATCTTCCTTTTTCTAAACTGGATGTTGGTCATGCATAAAAATAAAATAAAATAAAATAAATATTAGACACTGTCAAGTTAAAAATTAAAAAATATACCAATATTTAATGAAATATTAGAAATATACTAAATAAAATACTGAATGTTTATCATAAAATCCACCACAATGGCAAAAATCACTTCTTATACTTCTGATCCAATTTCTGTTCATATACAGTAATATACAAGGACAAAACTAAATAATTCTAAATAAGTCCACCCAAAGATGGATGGATGGATGGATAGGCAAATAGATAAGCACGCAAATAAATAGACAAATAAATAAACACGCAAATAAATAAAACATTTTATCAATTAAAACAAAAGTTCTGTAAAAATACATAAATGAATAAATTACACCAATATGACAGGCATTAAACTTTTAAGACATTCAGGAATACTAATTCACAGTCGGAGGCAGAACCGTCACTCCTGCACGAAACAAATGGACGTGCACTTTTTTTTTTTTTTTTAAAAGAGCATGTTATAACTGTACCCGCTCTGGCATAAACCATAGGGCTGAGCTGAAAGCATGGTGACCTACTTAGATGTTCTGGGAGTTGGGACATGAGCAGGTACATGCATCTCCGCCGTCTGAGGCTCACGAGGACATTTAAAGACACAGTTTTTGGATGACTGAGCTGTAACTGAATGCATCTGCGGTACCTTGCAGGCCGTTGGCAAAGCAGTACACATCGAACATCTCGTCGGGGTCTCGGCTGCCGTAGTTCCTCACGCCAGGTGAGTCCTCCCTGTCGCCAAAGCAGCCGGGCCGAGGCGACTGGATGGGATACCTGGGTAAGGAGCCAAAACAAACCAGGAGTCATTTCCAGGGAGGGAAGGAGTGAGTAAGATAAACTGTGCAATTACTGGAAAGTGCATCGATTTGGATGGCACAGGGGTGCCGGCTAAAGTCTGATTAAGAGATTATACACGGCACTCCAGGGTTTCCGAAGAGAAATAGCGGATAGGGGTTCTCGCGCAGCCCAAATATTGAAGTCAGTTATATAAAACCATTAAAGCAGCCCGCATATATTCCATCCCAGTCCAGAGATCTCTGATGTCGCCATACGCTTGCGCTAATTGCACGTTTGCGTCTTCACTGATGTGTAGCCAAGCTTCTCTGGAGATGGCCCAATTAGAGCTCTTCCATGCAGGGAGGGAAAAACCCGCTCACCCTTTTATTCGGTGAGGGCCGGGCCTTGCGGCTCAATTACGAGCTGACAATATGCGGTAGATATGAATGTTGAAATCAATAGCCGCCTGACATTCAGCCACGGAAAAGTGATTGGAGGTGGCAAGCCTGAATAAACGGGGTTGTAATGCGGTCGATACATAATAGATATTACGATTAATTAGAACGGCTGATTATTAAATTGCTTTGAGTCCCGGATTCCTTCTGAAGAAAGTTGCGCTATTCTGTTTCATGCAAGGGGGACCAATTTATCAGCACGGCAGCTAAAAATTTCATTCGGATCTACAAAGTGATAGTTTTATAAGTAACATTAAAAAGAAGATTTAGAGATTCGCTGGGGAATAGAATTATGTAAACATGTTCAAAGACTTGTTTGCTCCCAAACATATGCTTGTTTCTGAGTTTCGTCCACAAAATTGAAGGACTCGAGAGAAAAGCAAAAGGTCTCTTAGTAAACCTTTACAGCATGTACTTTGTATACTAGTTTGTTATTGACCTGTAACTCTTGTAACTTGTAATTTTTTTCTTCATTGCTCTTGTTGTTAAACATACAAAAATTACTGGACATTTGTCATTAAAAAAAAAATAATAATAAAATTTAAAAAAATAAAATTAATAAAAAATAAAATAAAATAAAATATTGGACATTTGTCATATCAAAAAATAAAAATATTAAATAAAATATTCTAAATATACTAAAATTATTGGTTTGTCATATTGAAATAAAATAAAACATTAAAATATTCAATACAATTTTATAGATACACAAAAATAAAACACTGGATTGTTTGATAAGTTGAAAATGAAATAAATAAAATTAAATATTAGAATATTCTATAAAATATTATTTATCAAGCCAATAAAATACTAGACATTTTTCAGGTTTAAAATAAAATAAAAAGACAAAGAATAGAAGACATTTATCATGTTAAAAATAAAACAAAAATATTCAATATAATAAATATACTATACACACACACACACATATATTAGTGCTGTCAAAATGACTGTTAACGCATGCGATTAATTTTTTCCAGTTTAACAGCGTTAGAAATATTTGAATAAAGATAAAATATTAGACATTTGTCACGTTGAAAATGAAATAAAATAAAATATTTGAATATTCTATAAAATATTATTAAGAATAAATTACAGAAAATATTACTGAATATTATAAATTTACACAATCAAAAATACTGCACTTTTGTTCTGTTGAAAATACAATGAAATAAAATAAAATAGATGCTAGACATTTGTGACCCTGGACCACAAAACCAGTCATAAGTCGCTGGGGTATATTTGTAGCAATAGCCAAAAATACATTGTATGGGTCAAAATTTTAGATTTTTCTTTTATGCCAAAAATCATTAGAATATTAAGTAAAGAAAATTAATTTCCTACCATTCAAAACCTAATTTTTGATTAGTAATATGCATTGCTAAGAACTTCCTTTTGACGACTTTAAATGAGATTTTCTCAATATTTCGATTTTTTTTGCACCCTCAGATTCCAGATTTTCAAATAGTTTTATCTCGGCCAAATATTGTCCTATCCTAACAAACAATACATCAATAGAAAGCTTATTTATTTAACTTTCAGCTGATGTATAAATCTCAATTTCAAAAAATTGTCCCTTATGACTGGTTTTGTGGTCCAGGGTCACATTTGTAATGCTGAAAATAAAATAAACATTAAAATGTTTAATAAAATATTATAAATACACTAAATATAACGGAACAGAATTACATAAACAAATCAAAGATGTTGTAAATGCTAAATATAAAGGCACAATTTCCAAAAACGGACTAATCTCTTGTTCTGACCTCACAGTCTGGTCCGACAGCCAGCCGGCATCGCAGTTGTCGTAGCCGTCATCAAAAGTGGCCTGCAGCTGGGCTGGTGTGGCAATATTGGCAGAGTTCTCCAGACAAACTCTTTTGGCATCAGTGAAGGACAGCGCGTAGCGGTCGTGAGGCGCACGGTAGTGAAAGACCACTCCTGTTTGGGAAAAAAAACAGAGTGCATGATGGGAACCATGCATAAACTATGTCCCAAATGAACAGCAATAATAAGTGTTTAACTTAATAAATTAAACAATGCAGGCCCCTTGAAACGCTTTATTTCCTGAATTTCACTTTCATTCCTGTTTTTCCGCCATTCCTCAATCCTATGAGAAAAGCAAAAGACAGGAACACAGTACAAAAGAAGCGAAATCCCAGCACCAGTTCTTTGACCAGTCAGAGGACGGACTTCCAGTCCGATGTACAAAGAAATGAGATTCCTGGGATTGTTTTTGAACTGTCTGTCTGTTATTCCCAGATCACATCGCTTTGGAGTCCCTTTCGTCCTCTACTCTACACTCCACGTCCATAACCTCGGCTGTCGGCTGCCATCCCGGGAGAACGCACAAACATGAAAGGGACAAAGGAAAATCCTCAAAGCTAGGTGGGCCAATTTATGGCGAAACACTTCAGACGATGTCTTACGGGGGAAGATTTCAGTCTCCTGAGCAATGCGGACGTTTCTTACCCAACTGTGGCAGCTACGCGTGACGCCCCACTTCAAAGGGGCACGGGAGGAAGACGTCTCTTTCGGTTTTTATTTCCTTCCATCCTTTTTTTTGGCCTGCTTCTCTTTTTCGCTTCCCATTGGAGTTTAGGACAGACTCGGAGCTTATAAAAAATATTCACTGTCTGTGACAAACATCTGGGGATGAGATATGTGGGACTCTCGTCCACTGAGGGATTGCGAATCTTATTAGAAAAGGGGGTCAGAGTTTCCATATCTCATTTCCCCAAGACATAACTCGGGGAAGGTCAGATTTGTGACCAGTTAGCTAACTGTTTTGTTGAACGTCTGTATCGTTCACATTATGCTTCAGTCTGAAATCCTAGCTACACTTTTTAAGCAATAGTTCACTCAAAAATACAGAAATGTAGCATTACATCTCTTGCTCACCAGTGGATCCTCTGCAGTGAATGGGTGCCGTCAGAATGAGAGTCCAAACGGCTGATAAAAACATCTCAATAATCCACAAAACTCCAAGTCCATCAAATAATGTCTTGTGAAGTTGCGTGTTTGTAATAAAAAAATCCAACAGTAAGGCATTTTAACTTTAAACCATCACTTCTGGCCAAAATACGAGTCCATAATCCATAATAACACCAGTGGGAAAGTCTGTTGTTCTCTCACATCAAAATCCACCAACATATTTGTTTAGAACTGTTTTTGCTTGTAAATGGTGTTTGGTCTGTGCATATTTCTCTCTTGATTCAAATGAGATGACTTTTTCCACTGGAGAAAGCAATATTTTGGACAGGGGACACATATTTTAGCTGGAAGCAACATTTTTATGTTTAAAACAATGATGATGGATTTGTTTATTACAGCTTTTCACTTCACAAGACATTAACTGCTAGACTGGAGTCGTATGGATTACTTGTGGATTATTGTAATGTTTTTATCAGGTGTTTGGACTCTCATTCTGACGGCACCCATTCACTGCAGAGGATCCATTGGTGAGCAAGTAATGTAATGCTACATTTCTCCAAATCTGTTGCGATGAAGAAACAAACTCATCTACATCTTAGATGGCCTGAGGGTGAGTCGATTTGCAGCCATTTTTAATTTTTTGGTGAAGTTTTCCTTTAAAAAACAAGATAAATAAATAAACAACCAAATAAATAAACAGTTTCCAAATGGGGATTTTCGCAGTGATGCCGTAAAAGAACCATTTTTGGTTCCCCAAACGACCTTTCAATCAACAGTTCTCAAACCATTTTTATAGTGAAAAACTGTGAAAAACATTTTATTAATCTAAACCTTTTTCCTGTATAAATAATCTTTAAAGGTTCCATGGATGTTAAAGGTTCTTCATGGAACCAAAAATGCCATTGAAGAACCTTTATTTTTACAGAAATGTTCTATTGCGTTAAACAGTGCAACGTTAGTTTAATTAAATACATAATTATGCAATTAATTTGTCTGAATCTGTGTGCATTTCACATGAATACAGAATTTTAAAAAATGTTTTCTGAGGAGGTTTTACTTAGTAACACAGACTGTGGTCAAATGTGGTTGAACTGCATGTTATTTTTTATTTTAAATATTCCTGTAAATTGTCTTGACTCTTCGTTCCCTTCATTATCCAGTTTGTGTTCAAAAATACGTTGCTGTAACACAATAAGGTGTGAAAGCGTCTAAGGTTGGTGAATGTTTTAATTGGCAATGTTATTGCTATTTCCATAAAAGCTTGTAACAGTAATGGGAATTTTTCATGATACTGGCTGCCAGCATGTTTCAGTGCTTTAATTGCTGAGCTCAAACTAATTAACCATTCAGACGAGCAGAGGAGGAGGTTTCAGTACATGAGTATCCGCATGTATAATATTAATAATGCACTGGCATCTCATAATGCATTTTTTAAGAGTCACTCTCTCTTCAGAGAAGTAAAATTTTGTTCAAAGTTTTGCAATCAGAAATTATGACTTCATCATAATGGTCATAACATTTGTTTCCCTATGCTGTTGGATGCTGTATAGGTTACGTTCACTGAAATCATGTTTATGTTTAACTTCATATTTGATTTCCTACCTATATAAATATTTCAATGCAAATTTTTGTGTGTGTTTTTTATAGATAGTGTTTGTGTTTACTCCTTACAATTATATATATACATGATTTTTAGGTATTTATTTTCTATATTTTTAGATATTTTAATTAAAAAAATATATATTTTTCAGTTTTATTTGTAATTTTTTTTGTGATAGTTTTTATATTATTTTTATTCCTTAACATTATTTTTTATCATGATTAATTATTATTATTTTTAATATGACTATTATTGTTTATTTATTACATTACATTTTACTACAATATTACAATAGCACAATTGCACCGAATTTTGTTAACCTATAATAAACTTAATCTACTTTTGCGCTTAAAAGAATGTCATCGACTTAATTGCTGTGTCACTACTGCAGCACATTTAGCACCCGATTAAACCAGTTTGCTCAGTGAATAAGACGAGTTTTTCGCTCTGAATATCGTGTTGCGTGTAAAAATGTCACGACTGTTTGTTAAATTCGCCCCTTGAACATTTCCACTCCACAGCGTCACACAAACGCAAGCACAGTGCTGCATGTTGGCAGCGAATGATGTCTAACTAACTTCATCAAGGTTTGGGCAGAAATCTGAGCGTGCAAAAAATGTAGCAGCTGTTTGTTCCATGCCTCCGTGGTCTGATGAACTGTAATTACAGCCAGTTTTTCAGATTCAATAATGTATCAAGTCATTCAGCGAGAGCGTTTCACCCAGAGGCCTGCGAAACCACTGAAAGGAGAAGTTAATCGCAATTTGCGCAAAACATAAACAATAAAGTTCACCCCAAAACGGAAATCTTATAAAGTTGTTGTTTCAAACCTGTATGAGTTTCTTTCTTCAGCTGAACACAAAAGATGATATTTTGAAGAACATTTTAACCAAACAATTTTTGGTCCCCATTGACTTCCATAGTATTTTTTTCCCCCCATACTACGGAAGTCAGGGGGGACCATCAACTTTTCAGCTCTTCATAATACCTTCTTTTGTGTTCAACAGAAGAAAGAAACTCATACAGGTTTGGAACAACTATCCCTTTAAGACGAAAGAAGTCAGCAGTAGCTTTATGATGAATCTGATTTCTATAATCACAGCTGCGTGTATTAGCATTCTGCAGTGCGCTACATTACCCGTGACCTGAAGGGGCACTGTATCTTGTTCGTCGTTAATGCCGACCACGACCTCACAGCGGTACATCCCCGAGTCGCTGGATCGCAGGCCTGTCAGCACCAGGCTGGCGTTGTATCGGTTCTCCGGGTATCCCGGCAAGGTCACGCGGCCCTGGAAGGCTTTCTTCACCTTGATTATATTGTCTTTAGCCACCAGAATCGACTGCTGCTTCTGTAGGCCGTCCGGGCCGCGTTGACCCCACAGTTTGGTCCACTTGATGCGAGGGGGTTCGTTCGAAGGACTCGGGCGCAGGGTGAAAACACACGGCAGGAGGGCCGTACCTGACAGAGGCTCCTGAACCCGCTGGTGAGTCACCTTACGCATGTTCACCACTGTATCACAGCTCACCGTGCCTGAGAACAGAGAAAGAAATGACAAAACTGATCAGATTCACGACTAGTCTTGAGCATTTTGTTGAAGTGTATATCATAGTGTCTCAATTTCATTCAGAAGGTTAATTTCCTTCTGATTTCAGTTGTATACAGTAAGGTTTCTCTTCAGCTTATTGTGTTGCTTGAGATGTTTAGGGGTTTTTTATTTGCATGATTTTTTATTTTATTTTGCTATTCTATTTAATTCAGTTTTTTGCTTCCTTTACTGTATTTCCTAATTGTACAGCACTTTGGTACAACATTTGTTGTTTTTAAATGTGCTTTATAAACAGTGTTGGACAAGTTACTCTGAAAATGTAATCAAATTACTGATTACTGATTACTCCTTTTAAAAGTAATCACGTTACTGTTCTGGTTATTTTATTTCAAAAGTAATTAGTAATTAGTTACATTACTAGTTACGTTACTTTTTTCTCCATGAAATTTATGAAATCCCAGCATACACGCTCCCGATAAATATTTGTTATTAACTCTTTCCCCGCCAGCATTTTTTTAAAAAGTTGCCAGCCACCGCCAGCGATTTTGATGATTTTCACTAAAATTTGATGGCCTCCAGAATATGTTGCTGTATGAATATTTGAATATGCAATACACAAAATAAAGATCAGAGCCTCTACTTTTAAACAAAAAAATCAGTTTTATTCTAGCTTAAAGCATTCTTTTTTTATCAACACTTCAATATAGGTAGGTTTCGTAAAAAAAAATATAATGTTAAGCAAAAAGGTGAGAATATCACATTTTTATCAAAATGTACACATGTGTTTTTGCTCGGGAGGTTTTGTACTCGTTCAGAAGGTGTGTAATAGCGCCCCCTAGTGTATAACAGTGAAAACACGAAAAAATGTAAAAACTCGTCTTTGCCGCGCGGGGAAGCGTTGTCTTCTAAAAGACGAGATAACTCGCCAATGGCGGGGAAAGAGTTAAAGCATCAACATTTACAGAACACTTATTTTTAACTAAAGCAAGCGGCTGTGGCGTGCATGGTTTAGTATGGCAGAATGCCAGCAAAGAGCCCTGCATTTATAATCTCACAAATCTCTGTTATAACACAATAAATATATGCATAATGTGCGGGTGTCCCGTGAATCATTTTATTCTCCCGTTATATTTTGAAAATTATAACGCCTTAAATTACTCCGTTACTAAAAAAGTAATCAAATTACAGTAACGCGTTACTAAGTAATGCGTTACTGCCCAACACTGTTTATAAATGAACTTTAACTTGAAATAATCATATCATATTTCAAAATACTGCAAAAAAAAAGAAAAAAAAAGAAAAAAGAATTTACTAATAAAGAGGCTACTACCATTTCTTCTTAAAAATAAAAATATAAATTTTTAATATTACTTGGAATAATATTCAAATGAACTAGGCCTACTTTGTTCAGCCAATATGCAGTATTCAACAGAGCACAAAAGATTTCATTTTACTTACGAGGACTGAACCAGAAGAAATTTTTAGAATTTAAATTAAATTTTTTATTGCTTATTTATCAAATTATGTGAATATATTAGGGCTGTGAAATCGATTAATCACATCCAAAATAAAAGATTGTGTTTACATAATATATGTGCGTGTACTGTATATATTTATGTGTGTGTGTGTGTATATATATATATATAGATACACACACACACACACACACACATGTGTATATTTAAGAAATAGTTACATGTATATATATATATATATATATATATATATATATTCATGTATAACATAAATACACACACATACATGTTCACACATATTATGTAAACTATTATTTTGGATGCGATTAATTGCAATTAGCCGATTTAATAGCCCTACAATATATATATAATTATATTAATTTATTAAATTGAACTATGAAAAAACTATTTTTTTCCATATAATAAAACACTAAATAAATGTATTAATTTTAAACATAACTTGAGTTTACTTGCTGAATGAATATGCAACATGATGACGAATGAACCAGAAGAAACATCTTTTTCTAGACTCAATCCATCAAACTGTGAAATTAAAATGTTTATACAAAATTAAAGCTGCAGTCCGTAAGTTTTGCCTCTTTTGTCGCCATCTCTGTTTGAAAACCTGGAATTGCAGCTGTTAGTGGAATTATCTAGCTTGCATGGGTTGTGAGTCGGCACGGCTCCAGCGCGGATGAATCTAATGTTCTGAAGAGTATGTGTGTGTGTGTGGCAGTCAGTCACCGCATCGGTGTGAATATTGTACTTTGCACTCACAGATTTTAGCCTACGTCTTGGAATATATGACTCAAATAAGAATTTTCACCGTATATTGTCATCTGAACAAGTAACAAGTCTGCCACGTTTGTTCTGACCAACTGAGGAAAAAAGCATTACCATAAATCTCGCTACCAATGGTGATTAAATCTAAAGATCGGTTAGCTCATATCACATCAAACCGTTCAAATTATTATTGTTATACTTTATTCTCAAATTGTTAATGTTAACTACATCACGCCATCAAAATTATACATTTAATTATCCCAGCTGCTGTGAGAAAAGGCTATAAACGATCGGCCACCTGCAGGATCTGCACATGCGATAGCCTATAAGCCGGGACAACTTCTTTATGTTTACAGACGTGACGTAATGACGCAGTGCCATGCTCAAATATCCCGCGAAAACCTACCCGTATCACTCAAATTAGAAAACATTATTATAAGATAACTAAAATAAGGCGATAGTTTTGAACACTGGCTGGTTATGTACTTGCTCAAATATTGATTTCGGATCATTTTTAACCAAAAAAAATTACGGTTGTAAGAGGTTGTGTGTACCATTTAAAATGTTTTTTTTTTTTAATTATTATTACTTTTATTTGGCAGGGATGCATTAAATTGGGCAAAAGTGACATTAAATACTTTTAAATTGTTACTGTTCTCTTGAACTTTCTATTCATCAAAGAATCATGAAAAAATGTAGCATGGTTTACAAAAAAATGGTTTTCAACACTGATAATTAGAAATGTTTCTTGATCACTAAATTAGCATATCAAAATGATTTCTGAAGGATCATGTGACACTGAAGAGTGGAGTAATGATGCTGAAAATTCAGCTTTGCATCACAGCAATAAATTACATTTTAAAATATATTAAAATAAAAAAATGACATTTTTGAAATCACTAAAATTTTAATTTGCAAACATATTTCGCAATATTACTGCTTTTTACTGTATAAAAAAATGCTGTTTTAGTAAGCAGAATTTATTCTTTGAAATACATTAAAAAAACATCTTACTGACTCCAAACTGTTGAATAGTAATGTATAACTTTTAAAGGGGTCATATGATGCGATTTCAAGTTTTCCTTTCTCTTTGGAGTGTTACAAGCTGATTGTGCATAGATAAGATCCCTGAAGTTGCAAAGACTAAAGTCTCAAAACCAAAGAGATATTCTTTATCAAAGTTAAGACTCTGCCACGCCCCCCCCCATATCTACCTCACTATTCTAATATTAAAAAAAGTAGGCAAAATAGGCATTTTTACTGCACACTAGGCAGTATTGACCAGTATTTCATCCCAAACTAAGCCAAGATTAGTACAGTGATACAGATGAAAGTCTTCCAAACTTAAAAATCCCATAATCCTTAAAGAAAATCTGACGACCAAGAACAAACAGCCCTGTTTGTAGTTCAGTCATCGATTGTGAGGCAAAATACAAAGATAAGTTAGGATTTGTGGCATTCGAGAGAAACAGAGAACGTTTTTTGCTAAAAATCAATATTAAAACATTATACAATAGTGAAGAATTTATCATTTATACTGCATTTACAATGTGATTTATAAATTCGGCAAACCCTTCCAACAGTAACCGCACAGGCAAATGGAGTTATTTCACTGGTAATAATCCCGTTTGCCTCAGAGGTAAAATAAATAAATAATTAAATGAAAAAATAAAAATCAATAGGTGGCATGAGCAAAAAGGGGGGTTGATGCATACACTCACTTCAGCAGTTCATTCTCATCTCCAAGTGAAACACAATTCCTATTATGTACAGTTGCATTATAGTTTCTCACAATGCGCTGGACGGCCGCTCGTCATTCTCACTTGCATATGGGGAGGTGAGAATGTAATTGCTGCAAGACGGATTGAATGAATGACACGAGGTAAGACGGAGGAAGAGAGGCCGCTGACTATTCAGAGTTTATCTCACCATGGGTCCATGTAAACCATGTAGGGTCCATGTAAACGCAGCTAGTGAAGTCACAGTACAGCCATGAAAAACTCATTTCTATTAAAAAAAAGCATGAAAAATGTTGCAGAGGCTGTGCTTCAAGGAAACTCATATTAATATAGTTTCATGTGGAGCTTTTGTATATATATATACAGTATATCAGGGATGATTACGATGCAGCGCGATCCGATTTCGATTCGATTCGATTCAACACAATGCGATTCAATACAATATGATGCAATGGAGAAAATATGATCACTTTTAATGCCTCGAGGCCTGTTTCATAAAACAAGTTAACCAAATAAGCCAGGCTTATTTCAGTTAGTCTGACTCATTGTCAAATGATTTAAAATAAAAGTTTTTGTTTACATAATATATGTATGGGAACTGTGTATATTTATTATGTATATATAAATACAAACACATGCATGTATATATTTAAGAAAAATATGTTATGTTTATATATTAACTATATTTATATATAATATAAAATATAATAATATAGATATATAAATGTATATACATGTAAATATTTTCAAAATATATACTGAATGTGTGTGTATTTATATATACATAATAAATAAACACAGTACCCATACATATATTATGTAAACAAAAACTTTTATTTTGGATGTGATTAATCGCGATTAATCGTTTGACAGCACGAATATATATATATATCCTATGCTCTCAGCCAGCTTTACATCTCTTCCATCCTACATGCTGAAAGTTTATTTGCCCAAGAGTCTCATGTGGTTTTGGTGAGACTTGCAGCGCCACACAAATAAATTGCCCTGTGCTCCCTTGTTTGCAAAATCTGCTGTTCAGCTCCAGGCTGCTTTTAAAAACACAACTGCACTAATATTCACACTTTAAATGATCAAATTGGAAGCCTTTAACCCCAATTTATTATAGTTTTATAGTTTCTTTATATATGTATGGGGCCTAAACAGCTAAATCCTGCTAAATGGGAAAGCAAACAGCATCATCACACTCTAAACAGCTGTTACGCTGCATATTTACAGTAAGTATGATGGTATAAATTCATCTAGGATGACATTTAGCTAAAGCATGAGGGATCCTCTGTAATGGGCAGCGGACATTTGCAGTGAGTAATAGCGAGTATCTTGGTGGAGATGGTGGTGGCCCACTCGTCCAGAGGGAACAGCACTTATCCTCTGTCCCCACAGAAATGGACTTTACACAGGTGAAACCGCTGGCCAGCGAGTGCTTGACAACATCAATGCAAGGGGTAAATGGACTTGCAATTTTCTCGTTGAATCACGGCACACATCTTCACAAACATGTCACGAAGCGAATCGCTTAGCTGAGAGGAAAGATTCGATTTGAGAGTGGTGTGATGAGGGCCCTGAATCAGCCGTGCTGGTCAACCAAACGTCCTGTGCTATTTACTGAGGTGAAAGACAGCATGCAAGACTGCATGGAAATATATTTGATATTACGCATATGATTTGTGCAATGAATGAATGGCGCAGACACGCTGTTTCGTTTATTACATATCAGCCTCAGCTCTTTCACTGTATGACGTTATGAACACACGAACATCACCTCCGGAGCTGCTCTGAGAGACCCTTTATTAGCATGTTACCATTTAATTTGAGAAAAACTACCGTTATTTCATATACAAAGAAGCTGAAAATTCTTCACAGCGACCCGTCAAAATAAAAGCTTGGTTTAATGTGAAGAAATTGTGACAGAGATATATTACTATTGTACAGCAGAATGTAAGACTCAATGTAATAATATTAATACTAGTACTACTACTACTCAGGGGTGCCGCTATGTGTTCTGGGCCCCCTGATCAGTATATTGACTCGGACCTACCGTTATTTCATATACACAGAAGCTGAAAATTCTTCACAGCGACCCGTCAAAATAAAAGTTTGGTTTAATGTGAAGAAATTGTGACAGAGATATATTACTATTGTACAGCAGAATGTAAGACTCAATGTAATAATATTAATACTAGTACTACTACTACTCAGGGGTGCCGCTATCTGGGCCCCCTGATCAGTATATTGACTCGGACCCCCCGCGATCGCGTTCTGGGGGGGTGGGGTCTGTCCCCTCTATAAAAATTGCATTCCGGTCCCCCTCTCCCTCATCGGGCCCTTAGAATTGTCCTAACCTTCTCCCTGTTACGGCGCCCCTGCTACTACTACTACTACTAACAATTAGAAATATTATTCAAACTTTATTTTTAAAGGAATAATCACAATTTTTCTTCCATGTTTTAATTTTAACAGTAAATCTCTGTTGTGCAGCACTTAGTTTGCCAAAAACTTAAAGGGTTTAATTTTCATTTGATTAAAGGAGAAATGAAACTCATGTTTTATGTCATCATTTGATTATCAGAAAAATTAAGAAAAACATTTAATAGGGCCTCTATTATTGTTTAAGAAAGGGCCATATAAAAATAAGAATATACAGTTATGTGGCTCTTAATTTATTTTTATTAATTCACCATTTGTAAACTGATATTCACTGTTCATTTTTAGAAATATCAGTAGCATCTGTATTAAATACATATTCATTTTGGATTGAATAAAAAAAATGAGAATCGAATTAAGAATCGAATCAAATCAAATTGAGAGCTTGCGAATCAGAATCGAATCAAATCGGAATCTATACCCCGCCCAAACAAACAAATAAATAAATAAATAAAAATCGCAAAATATCTAAATATAATAATAATATTTTTTAATATTAGTATATTTTATATACAATAAAAATATATATGCAATAAATATATACATCTTAAATATTCAGCAATGTATAGTGTAGTACTTATAACAACAACAATACCAAAAATGACAACAACAATAATGAATACTATAGTATAAATTGTCAAATGTTTAAGATGTATTTATATTATTATTTTTAATATCATATTTTTTGATAAAACGGAAAAAATGCAAAAATATATGCATCTTAAATATCTGAGTGTATAGTGTAATATATATAAAAAATAAAAATAATAATAATAATAATGTTGTTGTTGTTGTTATTATACATAATTTTCTGTTTTCTATTCTCTCTTCCCTATTTATCATACTTATTATATATAATATGTAATGCACATGATGAAATGAACATTAAATATATTAATATATTTACAAAATAATACAAATATATATTATATTATATTATTACACTATAAACTACCGTTTTTTTTTTTTTTAATGACTTTTGTTTGCCTGTGATTGAGGAGCAGCAGGACAACTGAAATCACTAAATTATAAATGATAATGTATTTGCTCAGGAGGGGGTTCGACTCCTCTCCAGTCCTTCCGCTGGATCTCATCTCAAAGCTCACGCTTTTCTTCCTTTCTGTCCTCCAGGTCCAGGGAAGGATTGCTCACGATAAGGGGAAGGCTCTGAATTACCTTCCTGCTGCCCGAATTCATGCTTGAGGAGAACATAAGCAGCGAGACTGCAGAGCATGACGTTGTTTCCCCAGGCCCTCAATGCCCACACTCAAATGCTTCTAATTGCATTGATGCGCGTTTTGCAGCCACATTTAAACAGGTATGTAGTAAATTAGGCCACTCTCCGGATACAGTTGCACCAACCATGTGAAAAATTGTTTCGTCTGTAATGCTTTGTGTGCAAGCGTGATCTAATTTGCCACATTAAATAAACAGAAATCAAATGCAGATACCTCCTTAAAAACCAAATTACGCCTCGGAGTCAAGGAATAAAAAATTGCTTCGATCCCACATGGGTAAATAATGAATGTAAGAAGCATAGCGAAATATACCAAATCTGCATTTAGATAGAAATGTTTTTACAAGCATAACCCCCTGGAGATCGGTCTTTTGTTTGAAATTCTGCCGTTGTTTTTAATCTTTCCTCGTCGGTCTGAGGTCGAGCCAAAAAGAAGGTAAAATGCAGAGGGTTATAAGGCCAACGACTAGTGAAAAATACAGCGACTGCTTGATGTATTGTGACTATTTGCCGTCGTCTTTGAACACCTGAAATGCATTAAGTGCTGTCAGAAGCCTTTATCAATCCACAACAGGAAACACAAAGCAACAGCGCTCGAACGCATCTCTTACACGGACCTTTTTTTCCGTCTCTCTTTCTTTTTCTGCAGGCTAATGTAATTGGCTGCTTGCTGACAGTGGCCCCATTGTCTTCAATTACCCAGCAGCCACCGAATGACTGATCGATTGCGGGCCGGGGTTATGCTGACGAGCCGTGCTTTCTGGAGTTATTTCATTCATTCGTTTCAACGGCGATATTTGAGGGATTTTATGAAGTAATGGGCCTTTTATTACCACGCCGACCGAAAGGAACACCGCAATTAATGATGGTAAAACATAATAAAGTTGGGGGTGGGATAAAATGAAAATAAAACATGAGCCTGATACTGTCAAGTGAAAAAGCCAACTACTTTCTTCACACAACCTTCGTCTTAACAGTGACGTTATTCGGTGGTGTTTATGTGAGCTTCCTTAAACATGCTTTAATGTTTGCTGCAGCAGCCGATATACAAAGTTAACAGCCGACACAATGATGAATCTGAAAGTGTGCTGTGATCTCTCTTCATTGTAGTGAGTGAGCGGTCGCCAAATATTTACAGGCATACAAGGCCAAAACCACTTTTTTTTGCTGCATATATCCTATGTGTACAATAATAATAAAAAAGAGACTAAGAACAAAATATTTACTTATTTTACTATTTAATTTAGGTAATTAAACAATAAAATAAAGAATGTATTATTATTTAATGAATTATTTGAAGAAGAACAATCAACTTGTGTATCACAATCTCTCTTTAGTGAAGAGTGTGAGCAGTGGGCAAATATTTATTGTTAAACATTAATAAAAAAAATTGTTTACATACACTAATGTGTATAATAATAATAATAATAATAATAATAATTATCAGTTAATAATATAAAATAATATCAATTTATTATAATGATTATTATTATCATCAATAATAATAATAATAATAATTGTTGTTATTATTAAATAATAAAATAAATGAATTCAGAGTCAGTATTTTCCCCCTGTTCTTTCCTTCAGTTACTCAACCACTGGCCTAGACTATCCCACGGCGTCTAATTGTGTACAAGCGCTCGCAATGCACGCGCCCACTGAGCTCGAAACAATCATGTGTCTACATATCCAAAGCGTTAGTGACAAACTCACGGAAACGTGCGCGGCAGGAGCCAGTAGCCCCGGGGCAAATCTACATATTCGTCATTTCCACCAAATAAGGACTGTTTATTTGATTCGCACTCTTAAGTGGGGCTTCCAATGATGTCTTTCATCCTCCTCCATCACGGACACGGCCGCCTCCAAAACCGTGTTTGAGAAGTGGAATCATTGGATTAAAAGTGAACAGGTGTGCTAATATGGTGGCAAATGCACGCGGGCCGTCCTAATGACATTCCCTTTCTGAAAGCGTCTCGCATGAGATGCTCTCCCCCGGAAACCCCCCAGAGGTTCTCGCCATATTCACCGCGCAATGAATATTAACCGAGCCCAGGGTGTCTGAGCTCAATATCTCCTGTCTTCCTTCCTGCCTCTTGCTCAAATACACGCACATACATAAAGATACTCTGAGTCCAGAGGCTTGACTACATTTCCTGCTCTCTGCTAGGTAATGGCACATTTATTTAGCGTGATACGGGGATGCAACTCAACCCAAGTCCCATAAACTGGGGCCACATAAACTGGAGCAGCAGCTGCGTGACTTATGCATGGCTAAATATTTGAGTGTTGTAACATTAAAATTAGTTGGCACTAGTAATGTTTAAACTAATTATTTATGGAAATAGCAGACTGATTGAATACTGTGCATCTATAAACTCATTTTTGTGACAATTAAATCCCTTTGGGCATAAAGTACATTGATTATGTTGGCATTTTACATTTTAAGAGAAAGAACATGAAAGACAAATGGCTCAGTGGCTTACAAGCACAAAGACAAGCCAAACTGTGTCAGGGTAAATAAATAAATAAATCTTTATCAAATTAAATTATTTAAAAATCAATGTAAAAAAAACTTTCCCCTTTGTAAGTGTTTAACACTAAATAACTAAATAAATAAAAACTAATCATCAAATCTTTATTGAATTAAATTATAAAGACATTTTTAAAAACGTTCACATTTGCCCTGTGTTTTAATGCTAAATAAATAAATAAATATCAAATTTTCCTATTTTCCAATTTGTTGCATTAGTATTTTTAATTGCATTATGTATGAGCAAATGGCTTTCAAACACAAAAAAACAAAACCAATCTAAACTAGGCACTTTCATACTTGCGTCGCCCGGTGTCGGGGATTAAATTAAATTAAATTAAATTAAATTAAATTAAATTAAATTAATTTATTATATGTATGTTAAAAAGTAAATATAAACTAATTGTTGAATTTTCAACTTTATTGTATTAATGTATTTCTCCTGACTAATCTCAGATAGTTCCTCAATAGTTTCGCATGAAAATACACCAAATAAATAAATAAATAAAATGTTAAATGTCATTTTATATTAATATTAAAAATGAAATATACAATGTTTTTTTATATGTTTTCAACTGAATAATCTCAGGTACAGTTTCTCAATAGTTATTACTTTCATATTAAAATGCACCACTTAGACTACAATATTTTTTCATAAACTAAACTAAACTAAAATAGATTTATGTTAAATTCAATGAAAAATAGAACAAATGTTGCAAACTAGCTAGCCACTTGTAAAGTTGACCCTTGCAACATTGCCCTGGTTGATAGATGAGGAAAGCAGGGATTCTGCAAAAAAAAATATTTAACACTCATGCCGACAAAGTGTCCTTATTTACACCACGGGCGTCTCATGAGAGCGGATTCGATGGAGAGCGAAGCTAAGAGGGCGAAGAAATCTTCATGCAGATTATGCGCAGCCTGTCTCGCTCATCGCAGCTGAAGCTAAAAAAGAAATGCGCGTGTGGTTCTCAAGTGCCAGACCCGACTCCAAGCAACTGGTGCAGATGGCAGCAAGCGGGTCAGTGACCGAGAGAATCCGCGGCCCGGCCTGCAACCCTGCAAGTGCCCGATAAGAACCCGGTGTCGTCTGAAATCAGAAGAGGCCAGTCTGTGAAACAGTGCATGCAACCAAAAGTTCTGACTTGGGACCTGGTTTTGCATGGTGAAGCGCAAAGCGTTTTCATCTACAAAAGGCTTTTGACGGAGTAGGATTCAGTCGGCACAAGCTATGCGTCAGCGTCTTCCTTTTTCACGGCACGTGGGCACGTATCACCGCCGCTGAGAGCCGTTGCAGGCATTAGAGTGAGTGATGACAAGTCTTTAGGTGGCAATGTGAGGAAATGAGGCTTTCTGCAGATGAAAGTGTTCCTCGCGCACTCTCTATTTACTGCAGATGGAAGCAGCGGAGGGCGGAATCCAGCCGAGGGGGATTTATCAGCGATGTCCAAAAAGGCTCATCAGTGTCTGGTCAGGGAAAGGTGTGCAACGGTAATTACCACAAGATGAAAAGATGAGAGAAAACCTGTTTAAAGGGATGGTTCCCCAAAAAATGAAAATTCTGGCATCATTTACTCACCTCGTTCCAAACTTGTATGACTTACTTTTTTCAGTGGAACACAAAATAATGCAAAACAAGAGTGTTTTGAACTTTTTGTGCATCCATTGAAAGTCAATGGGGTCCACAAAAAAAAGGTCACCGTTGAGTTTCACAGCTAGACAGGCAGAACAACAGATAGACAGACAAAAAGACAGACAGATTGATAGGCAGACAAAAAGACAGACAGAACGATAGACAGAAAAAAAAGACAGACAGATCTATAGACAGAACAAAAGATAGATAGATCTATAGACAGAACAAAAGATAGACAGAATGACAGACAGCCAGAACAACAGTTATATTTTTAGAGAACTTTTTGTGCATCCAATGAAAGTCAATTGGGTCCAAACAAAACATCTGGTCCCCATTGACTTTCACTGTATGGACAAAGAGAAACATTTTTGTTTGACAAAAGAAATGAACAACATGAAGGTGAATAAATGAAGACAGAATTGTAATTTTAAGCTTTTTCACATGCTTTAAAATACAGGTTCCAGAATAGGGTTTTTACAGCAATGCCATAGAACAGGGGTAGGCAACGTCGGTCCTGGAGTGACGATGTCCTGCAGAGTTTAGCTCTAACCCTAATCAAACACACCTGAACAAGCTAATTAAGGTCTTCAGGATTACTAAGGCTACAGGCAGGTGAGGTTTTTCTCAGGGTTGGAGCTAAACTCTGCAGGACATCGGCACTCCAGGACCGATGTTGCCTACCCCTGCCATAGAAGAACCATTTTGGGTTCCCGAAAGAACCTTTCAATGAACAGTTCTTAAAATAACCATTTTAATACATTGTAATAATCTAAAGAACCTTTTGTGCAATGGAAATGTTCCATGGATGTTAAAGGTTCTTAATGGAACCATCAATGTCAATAAAGAACCTTCATTTTAGGAGTGTAGGTTGCACTGGTTTAATCTATTGTGGGTGAAAATTGCACTAATTCAGCAGCAGGTTTTGGACATTTTGAGATTTGAAAAAGTTGTTACTGAGTCAACGAGGGCATGTGACTGACAAGCGTGCTCCCACGACTGAACGGATAAGAGCAGATGAATGCTGAGATTCAGGAGAGAATGACTCACCATGTTCCAGAGTGAAGAGCAGACACACAGCCAGGAGAGATTGGAGCGCAGTCAAGTGGAGCTCCCCCAGCATCCTAAAGGAGAAACACACAAAAAAAGAGAGAGAACGGTGAATTGATTATACATTTTGGTCATGTCAAAACTAATTATGATCAAACGATCAAAGACTGCAAGTGCATTTTCACTCTTTTTTCAGTTTATAGGAACCAAGTAACCCTTTCAAAGGCTTGATAGGTTACAATATTCAAAGCAGGCCTCTCAAATGTCTTTATATCCTGTCAAAAAACATTTGTACTGAACTCAACCTGACGGAGGCATCTCTACCATCTGGGTGGTGTACATTAAGCACAAAAATGTTCAGTTATTACTGCAGTTTTTAAAAACACAGCATTTTTCCCAGCATTATACAGGATGTAAACAGCAGTGAAATCTCAACAACATGTGAGGTTGCTTTCGTGAAGCTTTTAAAGGCAAGCATATTTTTTTGTTGTTGTTGTTGTGGTAAAACAGTTGCAGAGGGCTGGCTGAGCAGATCAAATCTCAAGATAGAAAAACAGATCAAGATGGACAGAATGATAAACAGACAAATAGAACCATGGAAAAATAGACAGGCAGGTAGATAGAACGACAGACAGACTGATGAACAAAACAAAGGATAGATAAACACAGAATAACAAACAGATCGACAGACAGAACAAAGAATTGACAGACAGATTGACAGACAGAAAAAAGAACTGACAGAGAGACAGACAGATCGACAGACAGAACAAAAGACTGACAGAGCAACAGACAAAGGACTGACAGACAGAACAAAGGACTGACAGAGCGACAGACAGATCAACAGACAGAACGACAGACTGATCGACAGACAGAACAAAGGACTGACAGAGCAACAGACAGAACAAAGGACTGACAGACAGAACGACAGACAGATTGACTGACAGAGCGACAGACAGATTGACCAACAGAAAAAAGGATCAATAGACAGAATGACAGACAGAACAAAAGATTGACAGACAGACAGAATGAGAGACAGAACAAAGGATTGACAGATAGAATGACAGAGCGACAGACAGATTGACAGACAGAACAAAGGACTGACTGAGAGACAGAACAGAATAAGAGACAGGTAGACAGAACAACAGAAAGATTGATAGAGCAAAGGATGGATAGATAGACAGACAAAATGACAGAACAAAGGATAGATAGACAGACATACAGAAAGATGGAATGATAGAACAGTGAACAGACAGGCAGAACAAAAGATAGACAGAAAAAAACGACAAAGAGATTGATGGACAGAACAAAGGATAGATTGACTTGAGGACAAAACAGCAGACAGATAAATAGACTGAGCAACACAGACAGAATGACAGACAGAATGATAGACAGAACACATGACAGACAAATAGAACAACTAAGTTCCCATAGTGAATGTTTTGAATAATATATTCTCAAATGTAATGATCTTTGATTTTGTCTGAAAAGAGAATAGATGCACATAATTAAACTATTCAACAAAACATAGCTAGATATGAAAAATAACTACCTTTCAATAAATAAAGGCTTTTATAATTCATTAATTACACAAATCCAAAACCTCAACCAGGTTTGCATTTTTTTAGGGTCACCAAGTATATGAATGTCTGACAAGCCCATTCTACATTATCACAGGCAGAAAGTCTTTAGTACAAATCAAGTGTGAGAGAGACAAAGAGCCGGCAGTAAATAATAGATGCTGCGGATCGGACTCGCTGTGGCCAAGGGCGAAACACAAGATTCTGTCTGAGAGATTGGACACGGATAACCAGTGTACGTTACAGCGGGCCGCTCACCTGCTCCGAGTCAAAGACGAGCGCAAGGACAAAAAGAGAGATGAGCCGTCCAGCGCATCAAAACGAATGAGACAGTCAGTTCATTTGCTGCCGCACAGTCGATTAATCGCTCGAAATTAATTTGTTCTCATCTGATGGGTTAAATGGACGGCATGTCAATTCAATCAAAGCTGGATTTTCCTTTCTGCATTGTTCTTCTCGATTCCTGATCATGTGACCTCCAGAAACGTCTATCTCAACCGGGAATCATGGGAGTCTATCTCGTAATTGTATCTGCAGGTTGGAGTCTTGCTGTTTTCGCTGGCTGTCACAGGCAGGTGACAGATGACAAGCCGAAAACCTCCTACATGGAGCTAGGCGAGCAAACACGTACACAAACAAACAGTAAGACAAACCCACACACATACTAAAAGAACCGATACTCGAACAAAAGGAAGCCGACGTGCTTGCAGATAAAGATCTGGTGGAAGGTTTGGCGTATAAAAGCACACAAACACATTGAGTCCCTTAAAGCTCAGTCCATGAATCAGTTTGTATCGTCAAAGATTTTCTCTCTCGAAGGTTTTTGAGGGGAAAAGCACGATTTTAGATGCTGCCCACTTCGTGCGCTGGCATGCGCTAATCCTGCTGTTGTCTTGCCCAGCCTGGGCTCTCTGATCCTGGCAAAACATCATGCCAGACCTCTGTAGACTCCCACAGCCTCCAGCCTCCATCAACTTATCCAGAGTCTTGTTAAGGCTAAAGCAGGCATCAATACTGCCCATACCTGAGGTTTGTCCATGTGAGGAGATTTAGTTAAGTTATTGTACTAACAGTTTTCACCCGGTGGACATTAAACAAGCCAAAAGAAATCCCATAGAGTTACATCGACGAGAGAGAAAATTATATAAAATCTGAATATATATATTGATAAATCCTGAATTTACATTTACATTTAGTCATTTAGCAGACGCTTTTATCCAAAGCAACTTACAAATGAGGACAATAAAAGCAGTCAAAACTAACAAAAGAGCAACAATATATACAGTGGGTACGGAAAGTATTCAGACCCCCTTAAATTTTTCACTCTTTGTTATATTGCAGCCATTTGCTAAAATCATTTAAGTTAATTTTTTTTCCTCATTAATGTACACACAGCACCCCATATTGACAGAAAAACACAGAATTGTTGACATTTTTGCAGATTTATTAAAAAAGAAAAACTAAAATATCACATGGTCCTAAGTATTCAGACACTTTGCTCAGTATTTAGTAGAAGCACACTTTTGATCTAATACAGCCATGAGTCTTTGGGAAAGATGCAACAAGTTTTTCACACCTCGATTTGGGGATCCTCTGCCATTCCTCCGTGCAGATCCTCTCCAGTTCTGTCAGGTTGGATGGTAAACGTTGGTGGACAGCCATTTTTAGGTCTCTCCAGAGATGCTCAATTGCGTTTAAGTCAGGGCTCTGGCTGGGCCATTCAAGAACAGTCACAGAGTTGTTGAGAAGCCACTCCTTCGTTATTTTAGCTGTGTGCTTAGGGTCATTCTCTTGTTGGAAGGTAAACCTTCGGCCCAGTATGAGGTCCTGAGCACTCTGGAGAAGGTTTTCATCCAGGATATCCCTGTACTTGGCCGCATTCATCTTTCCCTCGATTGCAACCAGTCGTCCTGTCCCTGCAGCTGAAAAACACCCCCACAGCATGATGCTGCCATATTATACACACACACATACACACACACACACACACACAAAGAAAAACAAGTAGATAGAATAGAAAAAATAGAAAGATTGTGTTTGTTTAAAAAAAAAAGATAAATATAGATAAAGTAGAATTAAAATAGAAAAGAAAGTGCTAGAGTTAGAGGGTCAAATAAAATTTAAAGTTACAATTCTGAATAAACAAATGTAAATAGTGAATATATACTTGTAAATATAAATATATAGATACAAATCTGAATATATAAATGTAAGTTTTGAATATACAGAAGTACATATACATTTAAAAATATGGGCCAATTCATCAGCCTTGGCAATACTCTGGTTCACAAATATATACACACATGTATGATACATCCAAAATTTGTATTTATATATTCAGGTTTGTATCCATATATTTAGAAATATATATATATAAACCATAAAACCAAATAAATGACTATATATATATATATATATAGTCATTTATTTATAGAATTATAGAATTATAACTTTATATTTAGGATTTTTCAGATTTCTAATAATTATTTTCTGTTTGGCCATTCATAATACTAATATTCTAATATTCATAAGGACATAAAATTATATATATTCCTTATTAAAAAGAGAGGAAATTGCTTTGGATAAAAGTGCCTGTTAAATTAAAAAAATTTAAAAAGATTATTTGGTTCAATATAAAGTTTCATGGTCAGTAAAACAAGTAATAAATAAATAAATAAACAAAAATATAAAATTAAATAATATAAAATGTAAATATAAAATACAAATAAATATGGTAATAAAAGGTAATAAAAATTATATATAAAACAAAAATATAAAATAAATGGAAAAAGCAAATAAAATTATATAACTAAATGGAAAAAGCAATGCATACATAAATACAATAAAGCAGTAACAAAAATCAGCAAATAAATAAATAAATGTGTGTATATAAGTTCAAGGTTTTTTTACTCGATTGATCTACAAATTAATTAAATTAATAATTGCTATTTTACATAATAAATATTATGTAAACTAATTATTAATTTTATTTCAGAAACATTGAGCAGGTTCTATTTTAAGTCCAGTTTGGGGCTCGGAGATCCACGGATTACTAGGGTGCTTTTCTCTGGAAAAAAAACCCTGAGAATTGGGACACTTATGAAAAACCTTTCCATGTATTATTACTAGAGAAACAAATGAGAATGTTCTTTGATTTTTTTTCCCCTTTATGGGCAGAAACTCAAGGAGAGCAGCTACAAAACATCTTAATGCATCCGTCGTTGGCACTGTGAGTTATTAGACACAGTCATGACCCAAACTAAAGTGTTGCTCCCTCAAAAATGCACACATATATATATACGCCACACTTCAATAAAAACACTCACACAGGAGATATGAGCATCCTTTTTTTCCATGGTAAGACATACCAGAGTTTCCTGTAAATGTCTTTTACATGGTACATTTGCAAAGCAGGTCTTTTATCGGCTTCCCTGGAACGTTTATTGTATCTTTTCGCTTTGTCTCTACAAATCGTGGCGTTTCTCCAAGACAATTCACAAGTGGGTTAAAAGCTCACATCTAAACCCACAGATCTCTATTTGTGAGGCAAGACAAACACATTGTGCCTTGAGGGGCACCATAAATGCACCAAATAAACAAATAAATGAATCACAGCCATTCATTTCTGTGTGTTTGTGTGCAACAGAAAAGAGCAAAAGAAAAGAAAAAAAGAGAATGTGCGCCACAATATGAGCACTAAAATGGTGAATTCTGTCTATTATTGTTTGGTTGATACAGATGGTGGGTCAGCTTGTCGCTGTTAGCAACGACACCAGTGTCAACACAGACAGGAAGTGTCAATCACTCTGGGGAGTGACCTGGTCCTGGAGGTTGAGAAGAAAAGAGAAGAACAAAAGGAAGACAAAACCAAACAACAATAGACCAGCATTCATTTGCATGCCACTGCAGACTGATGAAGGCTCTAAAATCACAGTGTCAGTAGCCTCTTGTAAAAACTAGGTCTTACCAGCTTAAAGGGTTGAGGCTGGTCTACCAGCTCTAACCAGTTTAACCAAGATGATTTGCCTGGTATGGAAAAAGCACCAGCAGCAATCGCAAAGATATACAAAGGGTAGTGCGAACTGCCCGCCACACTGTAGGAGGTGAGGTTCCCTCCCTCCAGGACATCTACACCAGGCGGTGCATGTGAAAAGCCTGGAGGATCATCAGTGACTCCAGCCACCCAAGCCATGGACTGTTCTCTCTGCTGCCCTCAGGCAGACACTTTTTCCCTCAGACTATCTGGCTGCTGAACACTCAGAACTGACACTTATGCTGCGTTCAAGTCCTCCTGGGACGTTCGTACTTACGAGTTGACAAGTCCTAATAACGACGTCAAGCACACCACTCTGTCCATACCATTCACCATGCACTTTAACAAAATTTTTACCAACTGGACTTCAATGTAGCATGCACTGCACTTTAACACAATAATACTCTGCCAACATCTATTTACCAACCATTACATCTACAACCACTCTGTGTACATTTGTGTATTATGTTTGTATATTACTGTTTTTATATCGTGTATATACTGTACATAAAAGTATACTGTTATTTGTAAAGTGTCTAAACGTGTATAATGTTATTTGTTAAACGTGTCAATTGTATTCTGCACTGTCTGGAGCACGCTCCCAAGCTTTTCACTCATCACGGCACACGTGCTGTTGGTGATGTGACAATAAAAGTGATTTGATTTGATTCAAGATGATCTACCATGTTAAAACCAGGTACACTATTTGCTAGTGCGCATGAACATCTATCCTGACCAGCTATATAGACAGAACGACACATCAATAGAATGACAGACAGAACAAAGATCGAAACTAATGATAAATCGATATGCAGAATGACAGATAGAACAACAGATAGAAAGAAAACAGTAGAAAGAACACAAGAATGATAGACAGAATGGCTGAGCAAACAAACAAAAGAATGATTATTACGTAATAGAACAATAGAACAAACAATAGTGTAATTATTTACAGGCAGATTTATAGAACTATAGAATGACAGACAGAACAATACAAATGAACGAACGAACGAACGATAGATAGATAGATAGATAGATCAAAAGAATGAAAGAACAACTTAAGGACAGATCAAAAGAACGATAGATAGAATGAACGAGAGAATGATAGGTAGAACTATCTAATGAAAAATACAGCAATAGAACAAAATAACAATAGATAGAACAAAAGAACGATAGACAGTATGATAAACAGACTGGTAGAATGAGCAAACAAAACAACTAAACAACAGAATGAACTCACAAACGACAATTAGAACAATGCACAAATGATAGGATGAATGAACAAGCAAATGACAGAGAGAATGATAGAATGTCAGAACAAGCAAAAGAGAACAATAAAACAACACAAAACAATCAAATGACAGATAGAACGGACAAACAATAGACAGAATAAATGAATGAGTGAATTATAGAAAAATAGAATGTCAATAGAACGTCTAGGTTACTTGTGTAACCCTCGTTCCCTGAAGGAGGGAACGGAGACGTTACGTCAGTCGTGACTGACGAATTGGGATCTCGCCCGAGAGCCCAATCACCTTCGAGTGTTAACTAAACAAGCCAATGACAGTTGGCGTGCGTGTTTCGCCACGCGCACCCCGCCCCGCAGCGCGGGTTATAAAAATGTTAACGATTACAAAGGGGGCAATATTATGCAAGTGTGCATGTGTGTTAGTAAGAAAATATACCGATAGTATGCAAACCAAGACAAAATACAAAATACAAAAAGCATGTATAGATGCACACTTTGAAAATACCTTTGTCGTACTATTTTCAGTGTTCCATGAGTAAGGATGCACTTATTCTAATCTTGCATTCAATTTGGGATATGATTATATATAGCATTCAAGCTGTATTTATAAAAAATATATATATACTAAATATAATAAAAAATGTACACAAATGTTGACAATCTACTAGAACTACTGTAATACTGTATGTGGTCTTGCATAATAGTACATTTTGGCATACAATTTTCAAAGTGTGATATAACCTTTGACAGTATGCAAACTTTTTTGTGTCTCAGTTTGCTTTGTGTACTTGCATCTATCCTTTTTTTGCGTCCAAAACAGAATACAAGATTAGAACAGAATGGAAAAACGGAGTAGAAATAGTATGATGTCCTGAAAATAACAATTTTTGCATTCTTTAAAAGTGTACACACATGCTTTTCTGGTTAACATTACCCACAATCCCTTGCAAAAATAATGAATTTTATAACATACTAGTGTGTCACAATACAGGGATACTTAAAATAATGTCTCAGCAAAGTACATACTTTAAGGGTACTTTCACACCTGTAGATCGATTGCTTTGTTCCGAAACAGGGATTAAAATGATTATAATGTTGCTTTTTATTCTTGGTGCGGTTCGCTTTCACACGGCAAAGTTTCTAAACGGACCAAATTTGTTAATACAAGTCGCGCGAGTAAACTGTTCTCTCATTGGTCAAAGTTCCACCGTTTATTTTCCGGGATTCCACCGCTGTCACTAGGCCTGTCACGATAACAACTTTTTGTTGTGCGATATATTGCCCCAGAAATAATTGCGATAAGCGATATTATTGTCATTTTAAAGACCATTTTATGCCACTGAATATATAATCATAATGTAACAGCATAATAATGCAAGAAGGCCTACACACTTCCAAATGACAAACTTTAATTCTTAAGAATATTTAGATCATGGAATTTAAGTATCAAAATATTAGATACCTTAAAAACTTTAATAAATAGTAAATAAACATTTTCTAACAAAAAGTGCAAAGTAACAAGTAGAAAAAAAGAAAAATGCACAAAGAATTTGTATGGAGATTTTTCCCTGACCTTCTTTTCTCTGTAAATTAAGCGTGCACACTATTGCTGAAAAACACAATCACTACTTAGCAGTCAGATGTCCGTATCACGCCTGTCATCCATCAGGATGGAACGACAACAGCTTTGCGGGCTTATTGTTGAGTTTTTTTGTAGCTGTCGTTATATTAATCTATCATTTTGAGCAGGAGTCCAGGATTCATCTGGAAAACATTTTTAAAACGCACCTACTATGAAGAAGAGCAACAAGACAGCACTATAAAATGAAAAAGTGCGCTTTGATTTTGAATGGCAAAGACGTGCTCACCCACAGACATTCACAGGTTCATTTTGAAGTGCGTGCCAGGTTCCAAAACAATGGGCCTGGTGTGAAAGCACCCTAAGTGCACTTTACAAGTACGCAATCTAGGATGTAGCCATAGATTACATTACATTCTATCTAAACCAACTTGCATTGCAATCAAGGTAGAGATTTTAGCAGTCTTACATTTTTAGCAGTCAAACCCATGACCTTGGCATTGCTAGCACTATACTCTACTGTTTGGGCTACAGTGGATTTAAAAAAATTGAGAGGCACGGAAAAAGCTGGGCTCAGGATGTTTGAAGCATGGATTCAAACCTGCATTTCCCAAATGAGCTATGCCACCACTCAATCATCTAAACCCAAATGAAATGAAAATATTGATTTCAGTTAACAAGCACCGTTGAGTAATTTGCTTTTTATAGATTCTAGAAAGAACATCAAGGACAAAATGTGGCATCAGACATCTTCCCAACTGCAACCTATAAGTGATTGACTACACCTTTTCCTTCATTCAAATGGGCAATCCAGCACCTAATTGAGCTTGGCAATAACTGCTTAACTGGTGGAGGGAGCTGACTTGTCTCCAAGAGGACCAAAAGAAACGAGTTTCTCCATCTCAACGTCTCGAAGCCGAAGCTGTAGCTTTGAAAAATGAGGTGACAGAGAGCTTACATCTTGGCAACAGCAATTTGGCAACAGCAATTTCAAACATTTCCTGCTTTTAATTTGCGCTCTCAGGCGTGCCGACACTTTTGACAGGCGACAACGAGAAAAATTTAACTTGCTCTTCTGTGCATCAAGGTCCCTTTGGCTGCTCCCTGTGGAATCAAAAACGACTAGAAAGCACCGTGAGTAAGACATGTTGACGTCGAGAAGTCAGTGCAAATGACATGTGTATTTTGAGCGTCACGTGCTTGAGCGATCAATAAGAAGCGTGGATGAAGTCGCCACAAAATTCGGCAGGTTTCGGTCCTGAACCGCTGTGGGAGATAATGACCAACAACAAATAGCAGATATAAATGATCCAGCTCTGGCTGTTTCTGACTGGGAACTGTAAAGATGCCTCAGTTAATCAAAGTTCCTAGACTGTCGGCTTTGACTCACATCTAGGAAGCACGCATCAGAAACTTTGGCTTTGAAATCAGGGCCACGCTTTCCGGAGCGCACATGAAAAACCTGAAAGAAAACCTTTGTACAACAGGAAACTCGTGTTATGTCGCCAAATTCAGCAGATGCAAGACAGAAATTGACAAAACGCCATTGCAGCAGACATCAGGCAAAGATTACGACATATGTTATGTGAGAAATTGAGCCCTGGCAGCATCGTCCTATTGATGCAACCCAAGTTTCTGGATCCTTTTGTGATCTTTCCCGTAATTGAAGGCACCTTTTTATACCAAGTTTGAATTTTTGGCATGAGAAAAATGCAAAACAAAACATCACCTCTATGAACTAGAGGTTTAGTAATTCAATCATCTGTCACTTTACAATAAAATGCTAGGTTTATTCATTCAGACTTTCAAACTTTAGATTTTTGTAAAGAAAATACACAAAATTTGGTTTTGACAGTTTCAAAATGACAGTTTCTGAATAGTTTTACAAAAAAAAAAAAAGAAACTGCAAATGTAAATTTTCTTCATTGGATCAGATTGGAAAACAATGTTTATGTTATTTAAAGTCAAGGTTGTTGTTGTTGTTTTTTTAATTGTTCAAAAGCCAAACATTTTTATTATAATGCATACACACTTTTCCAGTAATAGGTTAAAAAAATCTGGGGTGTGTTTCCCAAAAGCATCGTTAGCTAATTATTAGGGATGCACGATATTGGATTTTTGCCGATATTTTTCAACTCATTTTAGCCGATACCGATACCGATATGTTTCCTTTTGTTTGGAAAAAACGCCAAGTCTCTCCTGTGCAGAAATCACAAGCAAAATATTTTTAATTTTGGTTAGTTTTTAACAAGAACTTATTTGTTAGAATTAAATAAACAATAATGAAGGGTTTTTGACAGTACATTGAAGCTTTGAAAATAACTATAAATAAACTATATATCAATCGCTGCATTTTTTTCCCCAGAAAGATGTTGTGTTAACCTTACCATTTTATTTTAAGATTTAACGTTTGTAGATGGTCTAAAGCAAAAGAGTTGTAAAAATTCTGAAAACCTTTTAGAGCTTATGATTTGTTTAAAAAATAAAACATATTACACATTAATGAATAAATCAGTATATATAAAATTATTCAATTTACAAGTGTCATGTTTGTGATTTTTTTTAGCTTCTGACCTTTAAATCAAAACATACTCATTATTTTATGACATCAATTACTGCTTTATTTAATCAGTCTAAATGTTATTTGTGTAGGCTATTTTACTTTTAAAGGGGTCCTATTATGCTTTTTCACTTTTTCAACTTTAGTTAGTCTGTAATGCTGCTGTTTGAGCATAAAACAGATCTGCAAAGTTACAAAGTTCAAAGTCCACTTCAAAAGCAGATGTTTTATTTAACAGAAATCACTTTTCAAAAACTACAACGAACGACTCGTTTGGACTACAACGCACATTTTCCGGGATTTGTGATATCACAAAGATTGACGAATGGGACGAGACCTGGTTGAGCTGCACTAGAGAAGGCAACGATAAAACTCCTTACCGAACGGGCATTAGGACCCGGGGGAGGCTGCCTCTGCTGCTGCTGCAAGTGCTTACGGTTTACTCTATAATACACCGAACGCGTCATTCTGTAAGTGCTTTCACAGATTAAATGCAGCAATCCAAAAGAGTGAATCTAATCATCATTCAGACAAAACTTTGCTTCAAGAATGACCACACTGCTGACGTGATCTAATCACTAGCACACCCTGAGCACATGTGAGTTAACGTATTCCTCTTATCGGCAAGACATATCGGCATAATTTTTCATATGGATCGATGCCGATATTTACATTTAAAGCCATTATCGGCCGATTCCGATATCAGTCTGATAATTTCATGCATCCCTACTAATTATGGTTGTTAATTCCATTTAACTCTATTGGTAACGATGGAACTTGCGACCATAGTTGCTTTTGGGAAACGCACCCCTGGTTTGTTCATTCTGGTTGGCTGTTTTTGTAAAAAAAAAAAATTCCAACGATAACGTTCCTCCATGTTGTTATTGTTTTAGCTGTGGTGTGGACTACGCTATTGTTTATTGTAGAGTTCGAATGATAATAAAACTTTATGGCCACTGGTGTGAATGTGCCTTTAAAGCTTGTAATGGGAAAGAAAGAGATCCGAAAGTGAAGCATACAGATCAAGAAAGAGGGCTTGAGAGATATGCAGCATGCTGCCAGAAGAAACGCTTTTATTAAGCTATCCTTTTTTCCTCTCAATGATTGTGTTTACATGTGCAAAATGCTGAAAACACAACTCATCAAACCCAACAGTGCAAGGAAATTGTTTATATTTGTGAGATTTTGAAATGGTCAGGTTTGTCTCCAGTTTGAAGTCAAAAAGTACCAAAGAGACATAAATCTGTTTGCCAATCAGAGTTTGTGTAAACCATTCATAACTTTTACAAAATAAAAAAAAATTAAGATATACACATTATCTACACATCAAACTAACATGAGTTGAATGACAATATTGTGTTCTGTAGAGCTGCTTTTCAATCTGTGATTGAAGTAGTTTCATAATTGATGAACTTTACAACATTCACACTGTTATTTTGTTATTAAGTTGCTTAATACAAAACAAACTGTATTTTATAAGTGCTATGTAAATAAATGTGACAGGTTTTTAGGTGGACTCTACTCTATCTCACTTTTAAATGTAATAAAGTGAATGACGACTATGGTTGTCAAGCTCAAAAATAACAAAAAAGCACCTTAAATCTCACAATGCGATAACTTTGCATGAAAAAAGACTGAAATACAAGTCATTACTAACCTGAAAATCACTCATGAGATGTACAGTAGCAATGTCCCAATCATGAACAAATTGTTCTTTTTGAGTCAAATATTTCTAATGAATCAGCTGATCCAGATCACAATGATGATTTGTTCATAAACTCTCACTGGAGGGGAGGATTTTGTTAAATAATGACTTAAATTCAGTCTGTTCCTCATGAAAATCTATTATTTACCTTCAAAAGAATATATGTGACCCTGGACCACAAAACCAGTCATAAGTAGTGCGGGTATATTTGTAGCAATAGCCAAAAATACATTGTATAGGTCAAAATTGTAGATTTTTCTTTTATGGCAAAAATCATTATAGGATAAAGATCATGTTCCATGAAGACATTTTGTAAATTTCGTACCTTAAATATATCAAAATTTAATTTTTGATTAGTAATATGCATTGCTAAGAGCTTCATTTAAAAAAAATTCCAACGATAACGTTCCTCCATGTTGTTATTGTTTTAGCTGTGGTGTGGACTACGCTATTGTTTATTGTAGAGTTCGAATGATAATAAAACTTTATGGCCACTGGTGTGAATGTGCCTTTAAAGCTTGTAATGGGAAAGAAAGAGATCCGAAAGTGAAGCATACAGATCAAGAAAGAGGGCTTGAGAGATATGCAGCATGCTGCCAGAAGAAACGCTTTTATTAAGCTATCCTTTTTTCCTCTCAATGATTGTGTTTACATGTGCAAAATGCTGAAAACACAACTCATCAAACCCAACAGTGCAAGGAAATTGTTTATATTTGTGAGATTTTGAAATGGTCAGGTTTGTCTCCAGTTTGAAGTCAAAAAGTACCAAAGAGACATAAATCTGTTTGCCAATCAGAGTTTGTGTAAACCATTCATAACTTTTACAAAATAAAAAAAAATTAAGATATACACATTATCTACACATCAAACTAACATGAGTTGAATGACAATATTGTGTTCTGTAGAGCTGCTTTTCAATCTGTGATTGAAGTAGTTTCATAATTGATGAACTTTACAACATTCACACTGTTATTTTGTTATTAAGTTGCTTAATACAAAACAAACTGTATTTTATAAGTGCTATGTAAATAAATGTGACAGGTTTTTAGGTGGACTCTACTCTATCTCACTTTTAAATGTAATAAAGTGAATGACGACTATGGTTGTCAAGCTCAAAAATAACAAAAAAGCACCTTAAATCTCACAATGCGATAACTTTGCATGAAAAAAGACTGAAATACAAGTCATTACTAACCTGAAAATCACTCATGAGATGTACAGTAGCAATGTCCCAATCATGAACAAATTGTTCTTTTTGAGTCAAATATTTCTAATGAATCAGCTGATCCAGATCACAATGATGATTTGTTCATAAACTCTCACTGGAGGGGAGGATTTTGTTAAATAATGACTTAAATTCAGTCTGTTCCTCATGAAAATCTATTATTTACCTTCAAAAGAATATATGTGACCCTGGACCACAAAACCAGTCATAAGTAGTGCGGGTATATTTGTAGCAATAGCCAAAAATACATTGTATAGGTCAAAATTGTAGATTTTTCTTTTATGGCAAAAATCATTATAGGATAAAGATCATGTTCCATGAAGACATTTTGTAAATTTCGTACCTTAAATATATCAAAATTTAATTTTTGATTAGTAATATGCATTGCTAAGAGCTTCATTTGGACAACTTTAAAGGCTATTTCTCAATATTTTAATTTTTTTGCACCCTCAGATTCCAGATTTTCAAATACACTCTTAAAAATAAAGGTGCTTCACGATGCCATAGAAGAACCTGTTTTGTCTAAATGGTTCCATAAAGAAACTTTAACATCTAAAGAACCTCTCTGTTTCACAAAAGGTTCTTTGTGGTGAAAGAAGGTTCTTCAGAATATATAAAGGTAAGAAAGAGATGGTTCTTTAAAGAACCTTTGACTTTGTTCTTTGTGGAACCAAAAATGCTTCTTCTATGGCATCGCTGTGAAGAACCTTTCAAGCACCTTTATTTTTAAGAGTGAAGTTGTATCTCAGCCAAATATTGTCCTATCCTAACAAACCATTAATCAATGGAAAGCTTATTTATTCAGTGTTCAGATGTATAAATATGTATAATTCTCAGTTTTAAAAAATTGACCCTTATGACTGGTTTTGTGGCCCAGGGTCACATATGTCATATGAACCACTTTAATGCTTTGAAATATTATAAAAGCGATTGACGACTGGGGCTGTCAAGCTCTAAAATGACAAAAAAAGCACCTTAAAATTGACAATCTAGGCTAATCATCTAGAGTGGAAAAAATACAGAAATCTAAGCAATTATCTATTGAAAATTGTTCCTCAGACCCAATGAATTGTTCTTTTGAGTCAAATATTTCTAATGAATCACTGTGATAATGCGTTCATGAATCAGACTCTCACTGAAAGGGAAGGTTTCAGAAAATTTCAGCTTAAGTTTGTTCCTCACAAAAAGCTGTTATTTGCCTTCAAAAGAATATAATGGCATAAGAACCATTTTGATGATAGCTTTAAGGTGTTTTTGTCTTCTTCAGACTTCATTCACTTCCATTATATGAAAACGTGCGCCACTTTTTGGGTTCCACTGAAAAAAGAAAGTGGTACAAGTTTGGAACGGCACAAAGGTGTGCAAATGATATTGATGAACTATTCTTGTAAGTATAATCAGTGTAATTTCATGCACACTCATTGTTTGTGTTTATCAAATGTGGGAGCCACAAACTGTGATTGAGCCACTGGAGTGCCAATGCCAGCTTTGTCTTGCTGGTGCATTGAATCCCACAAACTGGCAGGAACAATGGAGCATGTAGGTGTGTGTGAGTGTTTATACAAGCAGGGCTCTTCTAACAGGTGTCAGAACAGCTTTTATCCATTCAGCCCGCTCCACTTCTCCGGATCCCTTTATGAAAACACGACTCAGTCATCCCCCAACTATTAACTGGGAAGCATATGGCGAGTCCACTGCGTGTCCCCCTAAAAATCTGCACGAAACTAATCAAAATCACACCAAAACACAAAGGAATTCCCCTCTGACCTCCGACACGCACTGACAGATGGGGAGGGACAGAGTCCAACCACCCCGAAAATGATATTCGCACACGTCCGCCTCTCTACACCAAGTCACATGTCTTTCATGCTGAATAGCTGCGGCGTGCGACAGCTTTGAATTGTTTTTCATGAATTCATGACACGTCGGGTGAACATTTGACATCAAAAAGAAGCTGACCAGAAATTGAATTGCAGTTTTGATACGACAAACAAGAAGATTCAGGCAGAAAATAACAAAGTCTAACCAGATCTTATTTTGACACCGTGCTGCTGACATACCAAAATATAAAACGATGTATTATATATATTTATCGAGCACTAATGTGGCAAGCGCTTCGATTCAATTTTCTCAGCGACATGCGTTCGTGGAGAAAAAGAGCTGGCAGCGGAAAGACAAACAATCCAAGAGAAATAAAGTGACAGATTTGGAGGGAAGAAAGGTAACAGAAAGAGAGAAAGGGAGATAAGAAGACAGTTTATATAACTATGCGTGGAAAAAAAACTAAAGTTAAGTCATTATTACCTAAAAATCATTCATAAGAAAAGTAGCAATGTTCAAATTATGAACTAATTGTTCTTTTGAGTCAAATCGTTCTAACAAATGGTTCAAAATCCTCAAAAGGGTAATTAAATGTAACAAATCGGAAAAATGTGCTATATTTTATTTACCACATTTTACCAAACTTTCATAATTGCCTTATCTTTTAAATAACTCAGGAGATAGTAATCAAACTACATTTTATAAAAATCACCTGTCAAGTTCCCTATCATAATCTATGTATCAACACATGAGAGTCAAATTAGATGACTACAGGAACTCATTTTAAGATGATCTCATTTAAGAGTTCATCTATTGCCAAAATTATGAAGAAAAAAAAATCAGTCTAGAACAGAAAATTATTGAAAATATTTCAATCAGGAATGTCAGAATCATAATAATCAGAATGCATAGTGCAAATGTCCGTCAAAATATAACATACAACAACGTTCACTAACCCAGCAAAGTTTTTCAATTGGATTGGTGTTTATTCTCTATAGAATGGAGTGTTAAGGATTTTGCTCAGTTCCCTGCTCATTCTGATTCAATTCCAGTGAGTGAAGAACAGTTTTATATGCACTTGTGTTAAGTATTATATATGTTACCGTCTTTATATATGTTGCCGCTCAGGCTGGCATTTTCTCCTTCCTCTCGGAAATCGGTGGCATAGTCAAAAGTAGTGTATGTTTTTCAGGAAATGTGTGTACTCCCTGGACCTCTGTTTCTAGTAAATACTACAGTGTATTCTGGATGTTATTTTTTGACAGACATCGATGTTGTGATTTTCAAATGATGTGGATTTGAAGACAGATGGATCGTAAGGTAATAATTATTTATTTCTTAGCCGGTAAGTATCCAGTGAAATGACTGATGCCCATGAGTGTGTTATGTCGAGGTTTTTAGTTCTAATATTCCAACCAAGTTTTGACAGACATGATAACATGCGTGAGGGGTGAACTATGTTTGAGTTTTGGGTAATTATAAAATGTGCTGGAGACATTCGAAATTACATGTTACTCAGAGACTGATGTGTTTGACTTGTCAAAAATGTTACGTTTAGCTGTCGCAAATCTGTTGACTATTGAAAATCATTTTTTAACAGGAAAGTGATGGTTTTGATGCACAAGGTTGTTTTTATTGTCTATTATAACAAAAATCGTTAAATCCATGATGCAGATGCTGCTGTACATAATAGTGAAAATTACTTTTTAAAACGGCTGTTCCATTATTACCCCTTGGCAATTTTGACTCAAATCACTGTTCATGATTCAAAATGATTCAGTTCTCAAGTTCAATTACTCAAAGATCCTGTTAACATCTCACTGGAAGAAAAGATTTTGGTAAATTACGACTTAAATACATCGAGTTAACAGTGAAACATTTGACATCAAAAAGAAGCTGACCAGAAATTGAATTGCAATTTTGACATTTTTTGACACCGTGCTGCTGACATACCAAAATATAAAAACAATGCATTATATATATTTATCGAGCACTACTGTGGCAAGCGCTTGGATTCAATTTTCTCCAAGACATGCGGTCGGAGAGAAAAACATCTGGCAGGGGAAAGACAAACAATCGAAAAGAAACAAAGTGATGGCTTTGGAAAGAAAAAAGGGTAACATAAAAAGACAAGAGAAAGGGAGACAGAAACACTTTAAGACATCTGAACAAAAACAAACAAGACAAAGGAATCTAGATGATAAAAATAGAGAGATTAACACTCAAATAGCTGTATTAAGAAGTTGTATGGTCTGTTTGTGTTCGTGCTCATTAAAATAATCACACTTTAAGCTCTTAATGAGTCATGAAGCTGTAGATGTCTGAGGTGTTAAAAGGGGATTTTCAAATGAAAATGAAAGGCGAGAAAGAAGACGAGAGGAAAAATACCACAGAAAGAACAAAATCGCTCAAAAGTGTAAGGGTCACACCAATATTCCTTTGTCTCAGTCAGACATAATGGACCCCTGGTGCCATATTGATTCAGAAGCATCGACTCGTTGAGAAAAAGAGAGCAGCGGCGTGAGCTCCATTTGCAGCTTTTTATTTACTTATCTCCAGCGGTTTGATGTAAAACCTAATAAGAGCGTCCAACAAAGCAACGCTTTCTCATTTTTGAGGACGTATGGCTAACCGCCACGAGCAACACTGTCAAAATAAATGGCATGTCTTGGGTATTTCCCAGCATTCCTTTGTATTGCACTGGAGCACAATTCATTGCTCGCTTAAAGGGATGGTTCACCCAAAAATGTCAAATATGTCAGGCTTTACAGGGTTAAATTTAGTGTTTCTTACATAGTGTACGATTCATATGGATAGCATTTTTGACCCTTTTTTGAGGCCTGACAGCCCTTGGTCACTGTTTTCATTGGTAAGAGGGACATGAACATTCTTCAAAACATCTCCTTTTGTGTTCCACTGTATAAAGAAAGTCATATAGGTTTTGAATACCTGAAACGTCATTTTTAGGTGAACTATCTATACGAGGACACTGATAGCCAGACAAAACATGCCATCTTTTGGACCTTTTGCGTCGCAAGTAAGTCACTGGAAATCCAGGGCACTATTTCTGGCTTTGTGCGAGAATCTTGATTGCTGGCTTTTGTTCCCAGGGGCACAATTTAACCAGCCCTTCTGTGCTGTGGTGTCAATATGAGTTTTCCCCTCAGTATGTTTTTTGCAGCCACACGCCAAAGAAATCCAAGTAATTGGATTTAAACAGTTTAAAAGAGTTTCAAAATAATTAGTGACAAGAATCTTCAGTCTCCAATGTATTTATCAGTTCTGCCTGCTATCAAAGATGAGATGGGGGTGATGGGAGAGGAAAAGAGAGAGGAGGCGGCTTTAAAAGAGTCCAACAAGTTAATACAAAATGTCTACTAAAGAAAACACCTATTGCAACTTGTGCCTCTACAAACTTGTCCTAGTTAAATTTATTATAGATTTTCCAATAGGTGTATAACCAATATTCTCTGAAACGTCTCCAGGTTACGAATGTAACCATGGTTCCCAGAGGGAACGAGACGCTGCGTCGGAAAACGCTTTGGGAACGCTTCCAGCGTGACCATGCTCTGAATCACATATGAAATCAGTCCAATAGATGGGCGAGACGTCATGGGCGGGTGACGTTGCGACCAGGAAGCTATAAAAGCACGTGTGTTGGAACCGGCGTCAGCTTCTAGGAATGACGCAAGCGCTCACAGGGATGCCAGAAGTATGGCACTGAGACGCAGCGTCTCGTTCCCTCGGGGAACCATGGTTACATTCGTAGCCTGGAGACGTTCCCCTTAAGGAACTCGAGCTGCGTCGGAAAACGCTTTGGGAACGAGCATGCCCACGCGGTCAGACTTACAAATCCCTGCCTAGTGTGGAAGAGCACAGCTAAGGCGAGACCACCGACATGTAGAATTCAAGGTGGAGTGGGTCAACCCTGCAGAGAAACGGGCCTGCAGGAACTCCAGCACTGTACCAACTGGGCAGTAAACTGGGTCGAGCTGGCGGTCTCCGCATCAAGAAGTGAAAAGATTCCACTTCAGGGCATACAGTTTCCTCATAGAGGGAGCTCTGGATTGGAGAATGGTCTCAACAACCTCGGTTGAGAGACAGGAAGCTGCGAGTCGTGCCCCCCCAGGGGCTACATCCACGCTTCAACAGCTCCTGGCGGGGGTGAAGATAGTACCCTCCGCCTGTAAGAGGAGATCCCTCCTGACTGAAATCTCCCATGGAGAGCCGTCGAGAAGGGAAATCAGGTCCGAGAACCATGCTCGGACCGGCCAGAACCAGCCTCTCTCCAGAGCTCCCGGGAGCAGAGCGATGAGTGACCGGCCTTCTCTCACTCTCGAGACTGCAGAGAGGATCGACTCGAACCGAACAGTAGACAGACGTGCCTGCATCGTGGTCGAATCCCACACCACACCCAGATAAGTGGTTCTCTGTACTGGAGAAAGCACACTTTTCTTGGCGTTAAGTCTAAACCCCAGCTCTTACAAGTGAGCGAGAATGACATCTCGATGCCGAACCGCCATCTGCTCAGATTGAGCTAATATCAACCATTCATCGATGTGGTTGAGTATGTCCAGTATGCCCTGGAGTCACAGAGGAGCCAGAGCAGCATCCACACACTTCGTGAAAGTGCGTGACTGAGAGAAGCACTTGCCAGAGACAGCTGAGCCCTGAAGCACCGTAGGTGGCAGGGTTGGCAGATCGATCTCCTGAGAGCACTGAGGAGAGACAGCCACCGTATAATGAGGTGTACACCACTCGTCCCCAGAGGGGGCTGGCCCTCAGAAGTCCTGGGCCCTAGGCGTCAGGACGTTTTAGCTGAAGACTATCCAGTGGGAATGACGGTCCGCAGATCCTCCTTCTGCTAGAAGCCTTCGGCCCGGGAGCACCACTCTGACTCTAAATTCTGAGGAGTACGAGAAGTGACGCTCCCTATATGAGGACCTGGAACATGGTTGGTTGGGGCTGCTCCCCCCCAGCAGCCCCTGTTCACCACCTTAACCTCCTCGGAGGAAGAGAGGTAAACGCGAGCTGTCACTCGAGAAAATTTATTTATTTATTTATTCCCAAGAGCTCCTGTATGTCTAACTTCTCATAGTCAGAAGAAATACTTCATTTTAATTCCTCAGAATAAAATTCAGCCAACAACCAGACAAGTAAACACGGTCTGGTGTGATAAGATTCATTTCAAAACCGAAAATGATGTAATGTACACGTTGCCTCGGCAGCACGCGAGCCGCTCAGTCACACAAACAATATCAGTCTCCTCGGAGAAAGATAGGTGCAGCAGCGAGCTCTCACTTACAGAGGGAAGAAACCGCAGCGCGGGCTTCCGAACCTCGAGAGAGAGAGCTAGATCTAGGGAACGCGAGTGGAGATAGGGAGAGCCCGTCTCCAACCCGTCCGCCCGATCATGTGCGATCGCCGCAATCTCAATTGCCGCCGTGCCTCAGCAGCAGCGGGACCGTAACCGCAAGATCACAGGCACGGACACACTCCTCGGAGCGTGCCGGCGCCGCGAGAAACGCCGGTGAAGGCTCCCTCCTCAAAGAGAGCCTTCCGAGAGCGAAGCAAGGCAGTAACAAATGCTCCCAAGCAGACAACACACAAACTGTGTGTGTCCCCACCTGAAATATAGCGCGGGCAGGGAGGAACACACAGCCTGAACGCTGCCTGCTCTCGCCCAAATGCTTATTTTTTTCTGAAGCTTGACATAATGGAGCTTATAAGTGGACAAACAACACTAAATAAGACTCACAAACAGATAGCGACTGACACACACACAGAGATGAATGCTGAATGACAAAAAGCTGATGCCGGTTCCACCGCACATGCTTTTATAGCTTCCTGGTCGCAACATCACCCGCCCATGACGTCTCGCCCATCTATTGGACTGATTTTATATGTGATTCAGAGCATGGTCACGCTGGAGGGGTTCCCAAAGCGTTTTCCGACGCAGCTCAAGTTCCTTAAGGGGAAACACCATGTCGAGACACAAATGTGGAATACTCTTTGCATTAAGGGACACAATCTCGATATGTGAAGGATATAAGCTGATGGAAATATGCACGGGAAAAAAACAGCTAAATATATCTAAATGTCATAAGGACATAAAAAAAATCTTATGAAAACGGGGGGGGGATTGCTTTGGATAAAAGTGCCTGTTAAATAAAAAATGTTAATGTAAAAAGATTATTTGATTCAAAATATAGTTTCATGGCCTGGAAAATAAATAAATAAACAAATTAAAACATATCAAATTAAATAATCTAAAATTTTTTATATAAAATACACATAAATGCAAACATAAAAAAGTAATAAATAATAAATATGAAAATAAATGGAAAAGCAATAAATGCATAAATACCATAAAGAAATAACAAAAAATGAAAATATTAATACATATAAAAAATAAGTCAACGAATAAAAATAAATACATAAATGCAAACATAAAAAAGTAATAAAAATGAATATAGAACAAATATTAAAAATTAAAAATAAAAAAACAGCATAAAAATGTAAATATAAAATAAATGTAAATATAAAAAATATATAAAACAAATATGAAATACATTAAAAAGCAAATAAAACTATATAAATAAATGGAAAACGCAATACATGCAAAAGTCAAGACAAAAAACAAAAACATTAATAAATATAAGAATTAAAAGTCAGCAAATAAGAATAAATACATAAATAAATGTAAATATAAAAAATTATGTATAAAACAAATATGAAATAAATGAGAAAGCAAATATTAAAATAAATGGAAAAGCAATAAATGCATAAATATAAGGGTGCTCTGATTAATCAGCTACCGATCACTATGGCCGATAATCACGTTGGGATGATTGATCGGCGGTCTCTATAAAGGCCGATCTCAAGCTGATGACGCTGCCGTGAGAGGTTTGGCACGACATGCAGCGCCACCATCTCAGTCTCTGTCTGGCGTGAGTGAAATAATTATAATGCTGAGGGTGAGGGACAATTCATATTTCTTCATTAAATAACTTACAAAGTAATTTGAAAGTTTTACCAATTGCTTGAGCAACTTAATATATAAATCTAGAAGTAAATGCAAAAGTAAAAAGCGTTGAATAATGTGTTGCTTATATTTATTGTGTTTAAACATGTCTGTGAAAGATTGTATTACTGTACTGTGATAAAAAAAGAATTGCAATGCTGAAAAAGCATGGATTTTAAATCAAAATAATGGATAAATGTTGTGTTTGTGGTAAACAGCCACAGATCAGTAGTCGGAGCACCCCTACATAAATACCATAAAGAAATAACAAAAAAAATTAAATATTAATACTTATAAAAAATAAGTATTAATACAAATATTATATGTAAATATTATTAATATAACAAATAAAAATCAGTGAATAAAAATAAATACATAAATGTAAATATAAAATATAAATAATGTATAAAACAAATATGAAATAAATGAAAAAATATATATTAATATATAAATTATAAATATATAATACATAAATACAATTATAAAAATTAAAAGTCAGCAAATAAATAAATAAATAAATAAAACATTAGCTTGTGGGGGGGAGGGGGAGTTAATTCTTGGTTTATTTTCTGGCACTTAAGATAAGTACAGATGCTTATAGCAGAGTACAAGTGCACAATTGTGTTGACTTTTCCTTAACATCTGTTAGACCCAATTTTGTCATGGTTTGTGTCAAGGAACAGAAGTTGACGGTCTTTCGAACACAGTTTTAAAAGCATTAAGCAACATGGTCTGTCTGACTCTGTCACACCATCTGTGGGGATACTCCTCAAATCTCTTCAGTATTCTCCCGATAATTCAGACTGCTCAAACGTTATTGTTAGCGAGAAATAGAAACCGAGTGTTCGGGAAACAACAAGAGAGCAAGAAAGGAGTAACAAATTCTTTGCAAACGCATCTCAAGGGCTTTATCTCGGTTGCTCGCGACAAAAATGGTAATGAACAAATCTGCAAACATGAAAACAGCTGCTCCACATTAAATGTGACAAAGTGCGGTTTCTCAACAAATCTAAATGCTGCGATATCACCTTATTCAGAGCTCTAAATCTTTCTAACAATGTGCAGAGTCGGTTTTATTTGAGCAGGGAATAATTCAATATGCCGTGTCCCCGTTTAAAGTCTCTCTTTGCTGTATCCTCACTGCTGTTTTTCAAGCGAATGAATATTAAAGACGCCTCTCTATCATTTTATGCGTCTCTTTACTTTACAATACAGGACGGATATCACACGGATGACCATAAAAATCTTAGGACCTGCCATAAAGTTTTTTATTAGACTCCATACTGTATATGCAAGTAAAACGGGATTTAGAGGACAAAGAAGAGAGAAAAGGAAGTTTTAGTTTCAATAGAGTTTTTCTATTAAAGCAAAAAAGAAGAAAAACACCTCATGTTTTATGCTGTCGTATTTGAAACAACAAAGAAGAGGGAATTCAGTGAATAATTTACAGAGTGCAACTTCAATATTAGACAAATTAATATATTATGCTTCCATCTGAATTCTCATTTTGAATTCGATATGAGAATGTAATGTTTAATCTACTAATTACAATGAATGGAATATATTTTCTTACTCTTTGTATTTTTAATATGGTACAAGATTATCATATTTAAATCAATGTGATAAACATGTTAGGGCAAAAGTAATTTAAAAGTAAAAATAAATAATATAAACATTTAATTATTAAAAAACATAAATGCAAACATAAAGTAATAAAAATGTATAATATATTTTTAAAAATTTAAATAAATGAAAAGCAAATAAAAATATTAAAAAAACAATATAAAATAAACATGTTAAGGCAAAAGTAATCAAAAAGTAGTCTGATTATATTACCTAAAACATGTAATGTAATGGATTACGTTACTAACTACAATAAGTCATCTACCCAGCTATATACTTTTGTGGTACTTGGTGCTTTGAGATGCTGTTTAAACACACACACACACACACACATACATATATACAACATATAATCATATATAATACTAATAGCATATATAATATTTAAATATTAACATATGTGTATTCTATTTAAGCAAGAAGATAAAATTTTATTGCTTATAAAATAATTAGCTTTACATTTCAAAAATATTTACTATTATGATTTAAAACTGTACTTTAAAAATAATATTATAATAAATAATAATAATATTAAAAATATATATTTTTTCTTTTTAGTCTAAAACTTAAATAGCAATGGTCATTTCAAACTAATTAAATTAAAATTATATTACATATAAACACATTTACTTTTATCACCTGCGGGCTTTCACATGGAGCAGCATTA
>NW_015662954.1:774126-806106 GCF_001515625.1 Sinocyclocheilus rhinocerous
TACATAGATATATATATATATATATATAAAATTATATAATTTTTATTTACTAATTTTATATGACAATATTTGTAATTATTTACATACTACATAACATATAAGTAGTATGTAAAAATGTAAAAAAATATATTTTATACCATATTTATTAGTCATGTATAATGTACTAATATTAATTACTCATGTATAAATACATGACTAATTAATATTTATACCATATTAATGTCAGACTCTGTTCCATGTTTCGTGTGTGTCCTGCTCCCCATGTGCCTTCCCATGCCCTTATTTGGTTTGTTTCCTGTTCCTCCCCTGATTAATTAAGTTGATTTCTTCCCAGGTGTTTCCCTTGATGTGTCATGGCTCCCAGGTGTGTCTCGTCATCCCCTCCTCCTGTGTGTGTGTATATAAAGTGTTCCCAGCCCCTAATTCTCTGTCCGATGTTGAAGGTCTTCCTGAGTTCGTCTCCCTTGGTTCCTTCCTACGAATAAAGTCTTGTGTAAAGTATTCTCCAGCGTCTCCTCGTCCCTCGTGTGTGTGCAGCCGTGACAGAACATCGGACCGAACTGTAAGCGGCATCCCTTCCCCGTGTTTGATTTCCGGTTTTTGTAAGTTTTTGTTTTTCCTTTTTTCCCGTGCACTCCTCCACGTCCCGATATGGAGGAGCGTTTGATGTTCCTCACAGTGGCTCAGGCGAGCCCAGACCCCATTGTCTTCGCGAGGGCGTTTGTGCCGCTCGCCCTCGCCAGCTCCCTCGAGGGGGAAACCCTCGCGACGCTATTCCGGATCGGGATGACGTTCCATCATCCCACGGAGCTCCCAGACACCACCAACCTGGACTGGAAGGAAACAGTCATCCGGTGTCTGGAGAGTCTCCGATACATTTTTATTATTAATTAGTTTTTTTTTTAAATGTTAACATTTTTATCTTTAAAATACTTACTATTTAAAACTACATAAAGATTGCTTTTATTATCATTGCTAACATCAAAAATCACTTATAAAGAGTAAACACACTGCTGTGATTTGGTCACTTAAAGTCTTTTACCCAAATATCACGCAACAGGTTTCCAGGTCTGGCCTAATTAGCGCAATATAAAGCGAGCGGCGCGGCACACATGGCACATGCGCTGCATTGATCAAAGAGACAGTGTTATTGATGAGAGTGGAAGGGTCGGGCAGATGTTCTCATTCATAATGCTGCTGCCTGAGCCCAAAGCATGTGGGACTGGAGGTAATAGCCTTTAATCCTATTGTGTGTTTCATTCATTTCTTTTAGCAACTGTAATGGAGAATTACACTGGTATTCCTCAGATTAGGAAATCTGACGTGATGATTAGTTACTGGACATCTACATATTCACAGGAAGAGCGCGACCCCGAGAGAGCGCGGATGAGTTATGTGTCTTTAATAGGCTGCTGATTTGACATTTGGACTCCCATTGTTGTCTATTGTAATTGTGTCATGCACACAGTGTGTGTGTGTATATATACACACAAATATATATATATATATTTATTTATTTATTTCCAAAAGTCAGGGTGCAGCTGTTAAATAACAATATATTGTTTTGTATTGTGTCAGCGTGACAATTAATTAGTCATGTATAATGTAAAAAATACTTTTATACTTACATTATATTTGTATTTATAATTCTAGTAATACTAATTATTAACTTATATAAATCAGTTTTTTATGTAAATAAATGAATTAATTGAATGTAGTGTAAACAATGTTTTACATGTAAAACTATTACTATTTAAAAATAACTAATTAAAATTGAATATATTAGAAATGTAAATATTTCTCAAATTTAATTAAATATATACTATTATTAAAAATATTATTTTACATATAATTTTATTATTATATTTATTATTATTTATTTTTTATTATATATTATGTATTATATTTTTAAAAATCAAACATAAAAAAACAAACACTGTGATAGGTTATTTTCATCATGTTTGTCAGATTGTCTCTTCCGGTCTAAGAGGGCAATTCTAGGCCTAAAAATGCAGCAATGCACACAAGAATTCATGCCAGATGTCAAATGGTCTTCCTCATCTTCATCAACTGCCTTTTTTAAGGAATGCACCAAGAATGGAATTTAATCTAGAAACCTTGTGCTTGTAGCACAGATTGTGACAGGTACTGTCTATAACATGATGCACAATCTCTCCCGCTTCACCTATCTGTCTGGATTTTCTCTTCCCCTCCTGCTGAGAACCATATGAGTGTGTCTGATGGTGGAGCAGAAGTCTGATGAATGGTAACACCGCGAGGGATTCGCTCAGATTTCCACCAGCAACACCGACCACCATACTTCCCACCCACTCCATTATTTCCATCATAACAAACTGAGACAGAAAGTCAGTTGATAAGCTGAGACAGAAATCTGGTATCCACGAGCAAGAGAAATTTCAGAAGAGACACTCGGAAAAGAAATATTATTATTAGCGTCCTCATCTTGCGGGACAACTTTAGTTATCGCCACAGTGCGTTCAAACTCGCCTTCAAGCTTGTATAAGAATGTGTTAACCTTGATCACTGAATAAGGTAAGTGCAGTATGACACAAAAGCCCATGAAATGCCTTCAGGATTTCATTTTGCACTGGAGGTCACATATTTTGATACCTCAGATCTAGCTGGAGTTCTTTCAAACTGAAATAATGCAGTGTATTTGCTAAGACTGGGTATCAGTACAGATTTCCTGATTCAGTTCGGATTTATTTGCGTATATGCTTTCATATACTAAATAAATTTAGCTAATTTTTCTGCTAGTGTTGTAAAATATACAGGACACCATGTCAGACTGATTAAAATGGGTGACTCATCTTTTTGAATCATTCATTATAAGAATTGATTCATGAGAGTCATTTGTTTTGTTAATCGGACTACACTGTTTGCGCCACATGTTTTTGATTCACTAAAAAAAAGTGACACATTAGAGTCATTTGTTTGTGACTCGGACTACACTAGTTGCACTGCATTTTTTACTTTTATTTTTAATTTACAAACACGCAACTCAAAATGATTCATTTGTTAATGAATTGAACTACAAAGAACCTGTTCATAAGAGTCATTCCTTCATGAATCAGAATACACTGTTTACACTGTATATTTTAGATTCACTAAAAAGACTTGGCTCATAAGAGTCATTAGTTTGTGAATCGGATTACACAGGTTGTACTGTGTGCTTTTGATTCATGTCAGAGACATGACTCACAATGAGTCTTTCATTTGTGGACTACACTCACTGATCAAGTTCTATGTATATGACTCTCTAAAAAGAACCAGCTCATAAGATGCATTCATTTGTAATCAGAATACACTGTTTATAATGTATATTTTAGATTCTCTAAAAATAACTGGTTCATAAGACTCATTTGTTTGTGAATTGGACTACAAAGTTCACAAAGGTTGTTTTTAATTCACTGAAAGGAAAAGACTCATAAGAGCCATTTGTTCGTGAATCGGACTACACTGTTCGCGCTGGTTGTTTTTGATTTACTAAAAGGAAAAGATTCATAAGAGCCATTTGTTCGTGAATCGAACTACGCTGTTCGTGCTGGTTGTTTTTGATTTACTAAAAGGAAAAGATTCATAAGAGCCATTTGTTCGTGAATCGAACTACGCTGTTCGTGCTGGTTGTTTTTGATTTACTAAAAGGAAAAGATTCATAAGAGCCATTTGTTCGTGAATCGAACTACGCTGTTCGTGCTGGTTGTTTTTGATTTACTAAAAGGAAAAGATTCATAAGAGCCATTTGTTCGTGAATCGAACTACGCTGTTCGTGCTGGTTGTTTTTGATTTACTAAAAGGAAAAGATTCATAAGAGCCATTTGTTCGTGAATCGAACTACGCTGTTCGTGCTGGTTGTTTTTGATTTACTAAAAGGAAAAGATTCATAAGAGCCATTTGTTCGTGAATCGAACTACGCTGTTCGTGCTGGTTGTTTTTGATTTACTAAAAGGAAAAGATTCATAAGAGCCATTTGTTCGTGAATCGAACTACGCTGTTCGTGCTGGTTGTTTTTGATTTACTAAAAGGAAAAGATTCATAAGAGCCATTTGTTCGTGAATCGAACTACGCTGTTCGTGCTGGTTGTTTTTGATTTACTAAAAGGAAAAGATTCATAAGAGCCATTTGTTCGTGAATCGAACTACGCTGTTCGTGCTGGTTGTTTTTGATTTACTAAAAGGAAAAGATTCATAAGAGCCATTTGTTCGTGAATCGAACTACGCTGTTCGTGCTGGTTGTTTTTGATTTACTAAAAGGAAAAGATTCATAAGAGCCATTTGTTCGTGAATCGAACTACGCTGTTCGTGCTGGTTGTTTTTGATTTACTAAAAGGAAAAGATTCATAAGAGCCATTTGTTCGTGAATCGAACTACGCTGTTCGTGCTGGTTGTTTTTGATTTACTAAAAGGAAAAGATTCATAAGAGCCATTTGTTCGTGAATCGAACTACGCTGTTCGTGCTGGTTGTTTTTGATTTACTAAAAGGAAAAGATTCATAAGAGCCATTTGTTCGTGAATCGAACTACGCTGTTCGTGCTGGTTGTTTTTGATTTACTAAAAGGAAAAGATTCATAAGAGCCATTTGTTCGTGAATCGAACTACGCTGTTCGTGCTGGTTGTTTTTGATTTACTAAAAGGAAAAGATTCATAAGAGCCATTTGTTCGTGAATCGAACTACGCTGTTCGTGCTGGTTGTTTTTGATTTACTAAAAGGAAAAGATTCATAAGAGCCATTTGTTCGTGAATCGAACTACGCTGTTCGTGCTGGTTGTTTTTGATTTACTAAAAGGAAAAGATTCATAAGAGCCATTTGTTCGTGAATCGAACTACGCTGTTCGTGCTGGTTGTTTTTGATTTACTAAAAGGAAAAGATTCATAAGAGCCATTTGTTCGTGAATCGAACTACGCTGTTCGTGCTGGTTGTTTTTGATTTACTAAAAGGAAAAGATTCATAAGAGTCATTTGTTCTTGAATCGGACTACACTGTTCGCGCTGGTTGTTTTTGATTTACTAAAAGGAAAAGACCCATAAGAGCCATTTGTTCGTGAATCGAACTACACTGTTCGTGCTGGTTGTTTTTAATTTACTAAAAGGAAAAGACTCATAAGAGCCATTTGTTCGTGAATCGGACTACACTGTTCGTGCTGGTTGTTTTTAATTTACTAAAAGGAAAAGACTCATAAGAGCCATTTGTTCGTGAATCGGACTACACTGTTCGTGCTGGTTGTTTTTAATTTACTAAAAGGAAAAGACTCATTTGTTCATGAATCGAACTACACTGGTCACATTGTATGTTTTATAAGCCAATACTTTTTAGTGATCAGAGTGATTTATGAATTGGATTACACTGAACTGTATGCTTTTGTCTCAATAAAAAGAACTGACTCATGAGAGTAATTTGTTTGTGCTGGCTGATTGGCTCAGACATTGATTCAAACTACACTGGTTGTGCTGTTTTTATTCAATAAAAAGAACTGGTTCATACCAGTCTTTCTCTTGTGAATTGGGCTACATAGTCGTAAAAGTTTGGCAGAGACAAATTGATCAATCTTGGGATTTTAAGAATCAGGGTCGTTGAAAAGATCAATATTTGTAGCCAGCTCTAGATTTTATTCAAGAGGTGGAATTCTTAAAGCTTTCATTAGCACACAGCAGAGATACTGCAACGACTGACTCAGGATAAACCGCAACACTGTGACACCCCTGTGTATTACAGCATCCAATATCCCCCATCAGATTCGGTTGCACTTATTAAACTTAGAAAGCAAATCGAAGAAAGGAATATTTCCTTGCCCTTCACCAGTCACTAACCTCAATCTACTGTGTCACATGGTCCCTCACCTTCCCCTCTGCCAACACCGTGTATGAACTTTTCGAGCAGAGATCTGTGTTAATCATCTCTCACTGTTGAAGTCCCACTTTCACGCCAAACTCTTCACGTGGCTCGCCCGGGGAGACAGCGTGCGATTCCTCTCTCTGCCTGCGCAACCTGAAACAATCCAGCACTAACAGGTCTGATGAATGTCATCCTGTCAGAGACGCCAACTGTTCCAGCCCCGTATGGGAGCGTCTCGATCTTTATTAATGCTTCAAATGTTCTCAAGGAGTTCCAGTTAATGTTCATTTCCTCATGCTACTAACAGCCAGAAAGTGCATGACGGAAGCGATACTTGAATTACAAATGGGAATAACGCTCGGCAAACGAGTATTTGCGTCAACAAGTAGGTGTCATTATACGATATTATAAAGTTCAGTACTATACGGCGCAGTGAATGCATAAAACGCAGGAGCATTTCCAGAAAGTGGTATTTTGAAGGTTGTTCAGGTAGTTTGGCAGCCTAAAACTTTAAAAAACAGACTCTGATTGCTGTAATCTGATTCACAAACGAATGACTCTTTAAACAAACTAGCTCTTTTTAGTTAATAAAAAAAACAGGGCTAACAGTGTAGTCAAATTCACAAACAAATGAGCCGGTTCTTTTCAAATACAAACATTGTAATCCAACTAATGAACAAATGACTCCTTATGAGCCGGTCCTTTGTAGTGAATCAGAAATATCCAGCGCAACCAGGGTAATCTGATTCACGAACAAATGACTCTTATGAGCTGGTTCATTCTAGATCGAGAATGAAAAACCAACAGATTTAGGGCTGGGCGATTTTTCCGATTTTATTGATTAATTTGAATTTAATGTTTTGCCACAATTAGATTTTTTTAGAAATCGAGGAATCGCGATTTGGAATAGAAATTAGGGCTGGACATTATATATCAAATATTAGCGATAATATCGCAATAATTTTGACGACGATGTAAAATTTGAAAATATCGTGAATATCGAATATTTCAAATTCAAGCATACTTTCCCAAAAGAACGCACCGAACGTCCAATATTACATTACTGCGCAAGAGATGTGAGATGGGGGAGGGTCTTTTTTTTTTTTTTTTTTGCTCGGCAAACGAGTATTTGCGTCAACAAGTAGGTGTCATTATACGATATTATAAAGTTCAGTACTATACGGCGCAGTGAATGCATAAAACGCAGGAGCATTTCCAGAAAGTGGTATTTTGAAGGTTGTTCAGGTAGTTTGGCAGCCTAAAACTTTAAAAAACAGACTCTGATTGCTGTAATCTGATTCACAAACGAATGACTCTTTAAACAAACTAGCTCTTTTTAGTTAATAAAAAAAACAGGGCTAACAGTGTAGTCAAATTCACAAACAAATGAGCCGGTTCTTTTCAAATACAAACATTGTAATCCAACTAATGAACAAATGACTCCTTATGAGCCGGTCCTTTGTAGTGAATCAGAAATATCCAGCGCAACCAGGGTAATCTGATTCACGAACAAATGACTCTTATGAGCTGGTTCATTCTAGATCGAGAATGAAAAACCAACAGATTTAGGGCTGGGCGATTTTTCCGATTTTATTGATTAATTTGAATTTAATGTTTTGCCACAATTAGATTTTTTTAGAAATCGAGGAATCGCGATTTGGAATAGAAATTAGGGCTGGACATTATATATCGAATATTAGCGATAATATCGCAATAATTTTGACGACGATGTAAAATTTGAAAATATCGTGAATATCGAATATTTCAAATTCAAGCATACTTTCCCAAAAGAATGCGCCAAACGTCCAATATTACGTCCCCTTACGTATTACCGCGCAAGAGACGTGAGGTGGGGGAAGGTCTTTTTTTTACACATTAGCAAAATGGAAAATAGTGTTAATTTCGTTCATGAAAACTAGATGACAAAAAATGTTCGTTGACGAGCTTTTTCCCATGACTAAGACGAAACGAAGGCGAGACAACAATAAGGTCAATAAACAAAAACTATGACTATATCAACGAGACTAAAATGTATTCAAAAAAATAAAAACTTTACCAAAAACCTCTCTGTATTTTCATTAAAAAAAAGAGACAACATTTTATTGCGGACTGCTCTACACGCCTCTACTGCGTGAGCTTTCATGAGTGCGGTTGCCAGATAACAAGAGTTCAAATCCCCGAATCAGAGCTTCGCTGTTACAAGGATACATTTTCTGCCCGGTGTTTTGCTTATTTTAAACAATCTGGCAACCATTCGCACGCGCTCGCTCCTCATTGCAGAAGCACCGCCGCCGATGATCTGAAAACACAGACAAACAAGCTGGAGTTTAGCGATCTAAATAAAAGTGTCACTCAGCCGGTCTGTGTTCTGACATGAGATGTCGACTGTATTGTTTGCGATTGTGATCGCTGAATGAATGCACTTACACAACCGCTGTTGTTTGAATAGAGAAACATAGGCTATTGCAATTTGGAAGTACTATAGGAATTTCGCTGTTATAATATTTTTCATTTGTTTTACCAGTTTTCATAATATAGACAGAGAGAGTGCATAAGTCTTTGGTATTAATATATATATAAGTATAAGTTAACATAGTTTCATGCCACAGAGCTTCTCTTAAACCAGACAGTTGACAGACTTGTGTTCTTAGCTAAAAAAAAATAAAAAATACTTATCTCAGTTTAATTATTTCCCCCAGTTGCACAGTGTAAATTGTGAATTGCATGCACTAAAAAAGTTGACAGAATGCACTTTCTGTACTTGTTTTGCACTACTTCAGTTACATATACATGTGTTCATTTAATAAAAAGCAGTAAGTGAAACTGCTTAAAGTTATCATTTTTTTCATATATCTCCCAGCCCTAATAAAAAATATTACCAAATGTTAGAATTAGATACTTTGACAGTATTCCAATGATAACAGTAAAGAGAAAAAACGATCCAACCGTATGTCGGCGCACGTGATTAACCGCTCACATGTGACGCGCTCATAACGCTAGGCGCCACTCACACAGAATGCGCTTTTGTGTTGACAAAGATGCGACGCGGGAAGCGGAATAGGAAAAACATGCAAGAACATGGGAGTGAACTTCTTTTAACTTGAGCACCACGTTTTTAGAATGCCGTTTCATGCATGAGATGAAACAGTCAACTAGCATGATGTTATTGTTTACACGGTCGCCAAGGATACGCAGAGAGAATGTGGGCAGCCACGCCATAATTTTCAAAAGTCTCTGTTTTGGTCCATTTACACTGAAATGCAACCCCAGAGTTTTCAAACTAAAACGGAGTCTGCAGTGTTTTCCAAAGCCTCCGTTTTCGAGGGTCGAAAACGCCGGAGTAGTGCAAACAACAGGCGTAACCGTTAAGAAAATAGTTATGTGTTTTAAAACGAAAACGCACTAGTGTAAACGTAGCCTAACTCTTATGAGCTGGTTCTTTTTAGTGAATCAAAAACAAAAGGCACAAACAATGTAGTCCGATTCATGAACGAATGACTCTATTTGAGCCGCATATTTGTAGTGAATCAGAAACATACAGTGCAACCAGTGTAATCTGATTCACGAACAAATGACTCTTTTAAACAAGTTTCCTTTAGTGAATCAAAAACAAACACTGCAACCAGTGTAATCAGAAATTTCAAGTCTGAAACTCTGCCATGTATAAATTATAACATCAGCAGAGAGAAAATATATTTTGTACATGAAAGACAAACGGTTGTTATACTGTAACTGAATGAGTAAAACGCAAGTATTTTCAAAAAGTGGTAATCTGAAGTTGGTACCAGGCATCTTGGCAGTTTAAAACTTTAAAAACCTGACTCGGACCACTGTGAGCAGTTGAGTTTCCTGTCGACTTTATTATCTCATAACGGGGCTTTTATTTATTTATTGGCCAGGCAACTGGACGGTTTGCTGGATATGCTGTGTATAATTAATGAGGGGAGAACAGCTCTACTCCCAACACAGTGATACATAATCCCGCTCGAAGACAGGGCTACTCCCCGCAGGCTAATTAAACGTGAACAGTGGCGATGGCTGTGAAAAAGTGAGGGAGGAAACGTAAGGAACATGAAGGGAGAGTCCAGTCAAACTATTTTGCATGTACAAGTTTGATAAAAGCTTCATAAAATTACTAGTTATGGTTGGAGTTAGCATATAGCTTAGCACTGGGACTTCATTTGAAAAGGCCATGCAATTCACTGCAAAAGCGATGGTAAAAGGAATAACACTGTGGTACTGGAGAAAGAAAGCAGGGATGAGTATAACATCACTAAACACACACAGGCCCTCAGGAACACCATTCAGCTCTGACCTTTACTATCGCCGCACTACTAAAGGAAAGCAAACACATCATTCAAGCGGACTCAACCTCTGAGGACAACGTGGAAAGATTACACAAAAATTGTCTACTTTTGTTAAAATCCCCATTCGCATACTGAAATTTCCTCTCTGCTAATGTTATAAAACATACAGGGCAGCGTTTCATACAGATTCAAACTGGTAAATCATCTTTTAAAATTATTCATTATAAGAACAGACTCATGAGAGTCACTGGCTCATAATTTGTTTTGTGAAACAGACTACAACGCTCGCGCTGTATGTTTCTGATTCACTACAAAGAACTGATTCATAAGAGTCATTTGTTTGTGCATCAGACTACAATGGTCAAGCTGTGTGACTTTGATTCACTAAAAAGAACCGGCAGCGTGGTTCGTTCCGCAATCCTTGAATCGGACTACACTGGTTGTGCTGCATGTTTTTGATTCACTAAAAAGAACCCTCTCAAAAGAATCGTTTGTTTGTGAATCAGACATCCCTAGTTGTGCTGTATTTTTCTGATTCACTAAAAAGAAGTGTTTTAAAGTGGTTTGTAAATCAGACAACACTTGTCAAGATTCACTACAAAGAACTGGCTCATAAGAGTCATTTGTTCATAAATCAGATAACACTGGCTGCACTGTATCTTTTTGATTCACTAAAAAGAACCGGCTCATAAGAGTCTTTCATTAATGAATCAGATTACACTGGTTGCACTGTATGTTTTTGATTCACTAAAAAAAAACGACTCAAGAGTCATTCGTTCAGCTCTGACCTTTACTATCAGCGCACTACTAAAGGAAAGACATAATTAATCCCGACTCTACCTCTGAAGACAAAGCAGAAAGATTACGCCAAAAATTGCATGCGTTTTGTTAAAATTCTGCCCATTTGCACTGATTGTCCCTAACAGCGTGGTTAATTAATTTCAAAAGTCATTCCAGTGGTCCATCTACAAGACCAGGAATTTATGAATGTGTAGTACCTACTGTATGAAGAGACATCTTTGATTGCGAGACGGGAACGAGGACAGTATCTTTTTGTGCGGTGATGATGAATGCCAGTGTAATCAAGCGGCGTGATTGCATTTCAGACGCTAAACTCCCCTAAGCAACTCCCCAAAGCAACATTCTGACCTTCTCATCACGACCAGAAGGAGATGAGTCTGTTTCTTTGCCACATTGAAGATGCTAAAATGAATTCTCACTCATCAACAAACAACAAAAGAGAGCGCAACATAGTGGAAAGTGAATTACAAGCATCCTGCAGTTGTGCAGCCTAAATGTTGATCACCACAAAAATTCATTTTGAGCTCAAATACTACACATGTTTTAAAGAATTAATGTAAGCACATTTATAAAATGATAAGCTTTGCATTTCTGCTTTTAAATCTGCCAAAAATTGGCCCCATTCACGTCCATTGTATCCCACTCGATTTTTACTTTCCTTTGAGATTAACAGTTAAACACTGATTGAGTAATGAGAAAACGGTTCTGCATTGGATTTGGCTCTGATATTATTCTATATTGATTGACAGGAAGGTGTGGGCAATGGATTTTCTTCATCAGGCTGCTTTTAATTCAGTATGAAACCGACTGACAAACAAACTGGATACACTAATTACCTTCATCAGTGTCCTTTCTTTTACTTCACGGTTGGGAAAAACAGAGGAACCCATCTGACCCATTTTGATCTCTTCCTGTCAGAACAATGAAGGTCACTGAAAATGAGGTGGAATTTAGATCTAGCGCTGGCGTGGAGACTCACATTTAATCAAAGGGCAAAACCGCAGGAGGGTTGGTGGTGTTTTTCACAAAATGTAAGAAAATAAAAAGGTTCCTTTGAAAAGTATTGGTACTTTTCTGTGATTCAAGTGCCATTCTATAAAACTGGTGACTCTTCCAGGCTTATAGAGGTGATAAGCCTGTCCGCCAAAAACTTTGAAAGAAAAAAAGGTGCTTTTGGCCTTGTTTTGTTTAATCTTTCTATTTTTTTATATTTTAATATTTATATATTTCAACTTATTTCAGTTAGTTAGGCAACTTTTCTAATTTTTGTTTACATGTTTTAAGTTTAAGTTGTTTACATTTTTAATCTAATGTTTATTTTATTTTATTATTTCATTTTAATACAAGCTTTTATTTTTATGTTTTATTTTTAGTTTTCATTTAAATTTTTTAGTAACTGTGTTATGCTTTTTATAATTTATTTATATTTCTATATTTTTAATGTAGACATTTTTGTTTATTATATATTTCTACTTAAACTTTTTATTTTAGTTCATATGCAAAGCAACATTTGTAATTTTGTTTAAATTTTTCCTATTTATTTTTTATTTCAGCGTTATTTCAATCAACTAAAAAAATAAAAGGTTTTAGCTAACAATTACAACACTGTTTCAAGGGGAGTTATATTTACAAGGTATTGTAACAAGGTAAGTTATAATATATTTTATTATATGTTGGGTTATAGATGTCTTTTAAAAGATCACTACACTACAAAATGCTAATATTTCACTACATACATACATTTTTCAGTTGTTAGCCATACAAAATCATGGTAACAAAGTCAATATTATAAAATCACCTCCCTTTTGTATCACATAACACAATGCATGATCTGTATGAAGGATGTTGCACAAATCACTCATTTGAAACAACATTTACAACTAACCTCTTAAACAGCCCTGATCACTTAAAAAAAAAAAAAAAAAAAGTATTCCTCTGATACCGTCCGAGACCTGTTCCTTCTGATATTTTGCATTTGTAGGGCACAAGTAAAAGACACCCAGAAGGGCACTGAAGAAAGTCACTCCGAATTAACTAATGAGAATAATAGTTGGAGATAAAAGTAACACATTTTGTTGAAAATGAAAAAATTGGGAAGAAATGCATCTTAAATGCTGCTTTGGATTATGATTATATGCGTGAGGACATTAAAGTGGGTACTTTGAAGTTGGGAACTAGAAGTACATATAAAGTGCACTTCAAAGCATGCAAAAAGGCTCTCTAGTATCAATGTCAATGGCCAATGTGCCACATCCACACAGGAATAACATAAGCTTTTAAATTACATCCCGACTCATGTCAGTTTCAGACTCTGATGTAAGGCAACACACAAATCTTATAAAAGCTGTCATTTGTGCCTTTGTGTTAAACTGCTCAAGTGTGGCATTGGAAATCGTATTACAGCCCACTAAAAGCGAAGAAAACCTGCTGTGAGAACTTTTGACCCGAGATGCACTGGGCAAATTGAGACTTACAGGTTCAGTCAGTGGTGTATATTTCAGTCTGGCGAGGTTGTCAAGGTGGACGGGCTGATTCCAGCTGTGATACGACTCCAGGAGGACAAGAGAGGTTTTGACATAAACTCTCCAACTGTCATGTCTCAATCATCTGGTACAGCTCAGCATGGCCTTACTATACGCATAGACCTTGGGCAGGGTATTGCTGTTTTTAAATTTAGACAAGAGATAAAAATGAGGCTGTGAAGAATAGAAATACAGTGTGTTTAATGGTTTGTACTGTTGTTTAGAAACATACCGATTGTTTAGTTGATGAAACATCTTTCCAAAAAACTTTCAGTAGACAAAAAACTCCATAAAACAGTTGTTGAGAAAATTTTGTGATCACAGTCCTTAATATTTAATTAGTTGCCAGTTGAGATCTTAACATTTTTAAAACTAAAACTGAAATAAAAATAAATCTAAATAAATATATTTAAAAAAAAATGTTAACAAACTGCTTTTAATTTATATATATATATATAAAAGGGTTTTCGCATTGTAATTTCATATAATTGCATATAAGAGTGAGAGAGAGATTCTCCTTTTGTGTTCCTCAAAAAACGACATGATGCATCGTTTTTAGGTGAACTGTCCCTTTAAGAGAAGGTTCAAGTTCAAGTTCAGTTTTATTTCTAAAGCACATTTAAGCACGAAACAAGGCCGACCAAAGTGCTGCACAACATACAATAATATATAACAAGGAGAAAATCAGAAAACAAATAAAAACAATTCAAAATCCATACAACAGCAAAAGCAGATTAAAACAATTCAAAGGCGCAGATTACTACATGTTAAAAGCCAGAGAGAAAAGATGTGTTTTAAGATATGACTTGAACTCAGATAAAGTAGAAGCCATTCTGATGTGAATTGGTAAGTTGTTCCAAAGGGTGGGGCCAGCCACTTCAAAGGCTCTAGATCCTCTGGTTTTTAAGCGTGTTCTAGGGGTCTGAACACGCCAACAAGGTGCACAAGTGACTGTGAAAAACTACAGAACAATACACTGTATCTGCGTGCACAGAAATCCAATAAATCTACAAACATCTATCCAATTACATTCATTGTCGGCGAAACAAATAAGTGCTCACATGCGTCAACATGTTTCTCATCAAAAAGAGGGAATCAATAACCGAAAAAAATGAACTGTTCCTCATACTACGTAATAGTATGAACCCAACGACACAATCTGAACCTCTATAAAAGTCATTTCCATGTTAATGAATGATATATTGAAATATCCGGCAAGGAGAAAACCTCATTGTCAGGGCAAACTAATCTCCGACAGAACGATATGGCATGTGCAGATTATATTTATGAAGCCTGACAATGGAAACTGAAAGATGGGGTCCAACCAGGAATATGGGGATTTGAAAGAAATTAATTATATTTTGTTTCCCCATGCGTTTCCCGTGGTGAGAAGACAGTAGTTGTAAGATTACTGAGGTGCTTGTAATGCATAGACAAAGAGAATCAGATGAGGATTAATAAACGCAAGTCACGCTGAGCGATTGGGTTTCCTCACTTCAGATCTTCTTGATTTACAGTGGTGCATATTTGCATGCTTAAAGAAACAGTTCACTTAAAAATGAAAATTAATTTTTCATGAAAGCATAGTTCCAACAGTCATTCGCAATCAAATTTGTATGGTTTAAACTACAGTTCTTAACTTGTGGTCAGAAGAACAGTTTCTTGTCCGTATGATGTGGAATAGATGATACTTATGATGAAAACAAGCAAGCTAATATGGCTATAATTTTTAAGCCACACCCTAAATTCAAGACATGATGGCAGAAAATTATCGAGATATAATTTTTTGTCAATATCGCACACCCCTACCTTGCCCCCTACCCCTGCTCTCCACTCCCTGCTGAACGTGATCGATTTCGAAAGCTAAAGTGAAAATAGCATTTGCTACTGCACGCTTTCGTGAGCTTCAGCGACTGCACGTGATTGCAGATTGCCTCCCCCCAATATAAATGCCCCCCTGATGTAGGTGCTCTGGCGCCGGCTCTGATTCCATATATACAAATTTCATTCTGCATCTTAGAATGTCAAAAGAATGAAAGCACCATTTTTGATGCTGGAGAACCCCAGAGTGACGTAAGAGGGAATCCATGATGGAATCAAACATCTTGAAAGATAGCAAAACAACAGAGAAGAAATTTGTGAAGTATTCCTCAGATGCCATGTTCATTGTTTACAGCAATAAACTGACAATAATCCAATCTTGAAATGTGCGTGACGTCATTAACAACAGTTCCATATTGTTTGTGATGTGAAGTCCGATTCTTTTCCACGAACTGAACAGTTTGTTCAGAAAAAAATTATTCACCAGTTAGTTCATATAATCACGCGATTGCATCACGTATTCACAACGTTATTGTTAAAAGCACCCTATAATTATATGAATTCTAGATGTTTTACATATCTATGGCCATGTTCACATAGCAGCAGAATATGGTTGTCAGTCCTGTATTTGAGTCCTTAATACGGTTACGTTCACACACAGTTCGGTTATTTACGGGCGTGACAACCGCATTCTGTAACCAAACTCACACCCGTACATTTTCAGGACTCACAACCGCATTCTCGGAACACACCCACCGGAGCTCCTGTCAGTTTTGTGTTCTATGTGCGATTCAAATGCTCCGCTCTCCACCAAAATATAAAAGCTGCTGTCGGTTAATGAAGATTTGACTAATGAACTCGCGGCTCGATTGGACTCTTGTTGTGTCGAACAGGACTGGACAACTGGTTGTCTGCCACGTCATACAGTGCGAGAGAGAGCTGCTCTGCCGCAACAAATGCGCATCTACCATGTGGTGCGTGTTTTCTTGTGTGTTTTCGGTAACTTACAGTGACGGAAAAATGAGCTGCGTGTCATCTGAAATTTTTAGATCCCGTCAGTTTTCCACCGGAGCTCCACTGGTAAGGAATACGGGCTTGACTCCTGTTGCATGTTCATACAGACAGTATTCTAAACACAACTGTAAGCTGCTGTGTGAACTGGACATTTCGAGACTCACACCTGTAAAGAGAATGCGGTTGTCAATCCCAAAAACTGACAGTGTGAACGTATATACGTGTATAAAATATTCATTCATGACTCGAGAACCGTTGTAACCATTAACCGACTCATAATACAACAGAGAACTGCTGTTAGTGTACTATTGTTGACTTGAAACTATAGTTGTCAGATCACTTTTATATTTCCCATACGTTTTATTTGTTACACTTCATGTGGTTCAGCACTGCAAACTAGGGTTGAACGATTTTGGAAAATTTACCCTACCCTAACCCTACCCGATACTTTATTTTCAACTTTTTGATTATTTCCTTAATTTTTATTGAAAATAAATGCCTTTACGATGTGATACGAGATTTGAAAAGGGAGAAAAAAAAAGTTTGGCAAAAGGCGGGATCGAACCCGTGTCGATCGCGTCAAAAAGCCAACGACAAGCGCTTATTCATCTGCGCCACTGGAGCTGTTGTTTTATAGCCACTTTTAACTAAATGTAAATATACACTTTTATTCCATAGTAAGGGCAATTCATACAATACATTTAAACTGAGCTACTTTAATACCATCTCCGAACTTTCTACCACGACTCTGCTGTTCTAAGGCTGGTTCTTCCTGTATACGTTGATTGACAGATGTCTCGTACAGTCAGCGTATTATCGCAAATGCAATTAATCGTTCAGCCCTACTGCAAACACACATTTTGCCCCCTTTATGAAACCCTCGGCAGACAGTTTGCATGTCAGACATGTTTGTACTGTTTTCAGTTCAGTGTTCAGGAACTGGAGTGCTGAATGAGTTAGCAAAAACCAGCATAATAAGACATACGGTGGAATAGTGCCTCATTTCAAGTCAGAGTGACCTTCAGGCAAGTCTTAAACGAGTTTTGATTGAGTAACTTGTAGATCTGTGTTGACTCGAGTCGAGACCTTTTTAGGGTGCTTTCACACTAGCACTTTTGGTGCGCACCCGGGTTCGACTGATGTCAGAGTTCGGTTCGTTTGGATGATGTGAACGCTGTCTTCCAAACTCGGGTGCGCACCCGCGAACCATACCCGAGTCCGCTTAAAAAGGGTGGTCTGGGGTTCGGTTCATGTGAACTCCGGTACGGTTCGCTGCTGATGTGAATGCAATCGTACAAAATCACAGAAGTGAACCACTATTAATGACGTATAATTTGATAAAAATGTGTGTTTGTGTGAGTGTTTCACTCACTTTCCTGACGAGCATGACTGACGCGCTCCAAGCTGTATATCTCATTTCTGTTCACCTTCAGCGTTCTTTAGAGCATTTTCAGTACATTCGTAAGACCATCGTAAGATTCATAAGTGCCGTTATGTACTGAAGCTTTGGAAACAAAACCAATGGTTCAAAAATATAAATATATAAAAATGAAGAGAGCAACTATGCATTCTGCTGCCTTCTCCTGCGCCGTCGTTACTTAAGCAACGGGGTAAACAGCTGCTGGCTTGATGACGCAAACGAACCGCGGTTCCAAATAAAATAATATGAACGCAGTCCAATGGGGGCAGGGGGAGAGGGGAGCAATCGAACTCAGGTTCGGACCAGGCAAGCGAACCAACTGTGAAAGCACCCTTAGTCTAAGTTAAAATCAGTTAAGTCTGATTTGATGAACTGGTTCACCAAATGCTAATTAAGCAGTGAGTTGCATCATTAGAAACACAGCCCTGTATGACTTTCTTCAGTGGAACGGAACTAGGGCTGTGCGATTTGGGGGAAAATATCAAATTGCGATTTTTTTGACAGATATTGCGATTGCGATTTGCGATTTTAAATTTGCAAAGTCAAGCTTCAACTCAATATTGTCAATAATGTGCAGCACAGTATGGTTATCATTACCCTGCTGAAAAAAACAATAGAAACTATCACAGAAATTCTTATAGTTTCCATTAAACCAATACAAAATTCCTTTTTGTTTTGGGCATTATTCCAATAGGAATTACTGTTGTTCCATTGGTTGCCATCTGCCAGATTACATCCCACCAATAGAATCCATCAAATAGACACCACTATAGTTTACATTAAAACCAATACAATTCCCATTATAACCCTGAAACCCATTACATTTGTTATTGTGTTTTGGGAGGGGTACTATTGTTTTTTTTTTCAGCAGGCAAGATTATAATGGTATAACTACTTTTACAGAATTAACTTAATTACTGAATTTCACAGAAAATATTTGTTTATTTTTTATAAATAAAGAACTGTATTTCGTAAGTCAATTATTAAAGTATTACATATGTTACATAGGCTGATTTATTCATTTTAAGTATTTGGTGTTGGGTTAAAAAGTTAATTTAAAAATGTAACCAAAATTTAACCCAACAGTTGGGTTAGTCCATATTTGACCCAACATTGGGTTGAAACAACCCAGCATTTTTTAGAGTGTATATATAAATGATTTTTGCAAATGCAATGAAAATCTAAAGGGGTCTAGTGTTGTTTTGGACCCCATTGGCTTCCATTGTATGCACTAAAAACCACTGCAACCCTTCCAAATATCTTACTTTGTGATCCACAGAAAGAAGAAGGTCATACAGTTTTGCAATGGCTTGAGAGTGAGTACAAGATGGATAATTTAATTTTTGAGTGAACTATCCCTTTAATCCCATATTGCTTCAGCACACGAATACGGAGAATGTGAAACATTCCAAGCACTTGTGAGTCTAAGATGAATGCAGCTGGAGCCACAAGGCCATTTGTCCTGTGAACCACCACTCATCAGTCTTTTCTCAGGTTTGCCATCGTCCCGAATGCAAACGCAAAGAGGAAGAACTCCAACAGGCCATTTTCTTCTTGGAGCAAATATCATTTTCAGCGACACCGCTAGTATTGTTCATTTATTAGCTGCCAGCAGCTGTGTGTACAGTGGCCAAAGCTTGGGAGCTGTCCAGTGCTGAAAACAGAGGATATACCAGGAAACAAAAAGAGAGAGAGAAGCTTGTATTGGAGGACCGAGTGCCTGAAGTAGCACTGTGCAAATTGCTGGCATAATTATCAGGCTTCTTTTCCTTCTGGACCTCTCCCACAGGGTAAGCGATAAAACATTTTCTAAATGAATCTTTAAACCGCAAGGTTGTGTGTTTTTGTCTTGAGCAGACCTGCGAGCCAAATGGAATCTTTTCAAGACAGAAAAAGAATTAGGGCTGAACAGAAATTAAAATTAATCTTTTCTTCTCCCTCTACGAAGTTAAACTCTTACAGTCCCATTTCGAAAACCAGCAAAACACAGACCAGGTGTCATGATTCATTTGTGGTGTTTAAGGCGGCAAATGCCTGTTCTGAATAATGTATTCCAAGTCTGGGCACCGATAAATATTCAGACTTTGGCAGATTGGCGGGTGACACATGTAGTAGAGACAGCTGTTGCCAACTGCTTCCTCTGGCTCATGGGATTAGACACAACTACTCTTTCTTGTCAGCTGTCAATCAAGACTGCGCACACAAGGTAAGACACCAACCTGGATGACTGTGGAGATAAATTAAGACTTATATTGGCATTTATTCACCACACAATCACAAACAGCCCATTAACTTTGCATAATTAAACAGCCTTTGTCACAAATCAGCACTTGGCTTACGCAGGAACACAAAACTAGCAAAAAGTTTCCTTGAATTTGCATCTACCAAAAATGTATAGAGTAATTTTAGTAGACCTGGACGACTGTGGACATAAATGAAGACATTTACTGGCATCTATTCACCCCCAACACAAACAGACCATCAACTTTGCATAATTAAACACGGCCTTCATCACAAATCAGCAGTCGGCTTATGCAGGAACTCAAAACTAGCACAATGTTTCCCTAAATTGCATCTACCAAAAATTTCCAGACTAATTTTAGTAGACTTGGTTCATTAAACACGGCGTATGTTAATTTACGACAAGGACATTATCTCCTGGAATTCGAAGGCATTTAGCTTTCTGGATGCTATTCAAGTACAATTTCAATTCCACCTGTCAGCACAACCCCCCTCTCATACGATTGTTGGGACTAAACTACGCAGTCGAGCGGAAACGCGTATTATTAAAATGTGAGAATCAATCAAGTGCCCTCTACAAGTCACCCAACGCCAAAATGGTTGCGCTCAGAGGCAATTTCCACTTTTTTCTTCAAGAGACAACATGCTCAAAGGTGCTCCTCTGGCATTTACGATTATACAGGGAGAAGAGGGTGCTCAGATAAAGAGCAGAATGGATGCCCCAAGGAGATTTACCGGGGTTCTGGAGCCAACTTGAAAGGCTGCTTGGTTTTGCAAGACTGAGCTGCTCCGCTGGGACTCAGGGTTAGAAAGAAAGGTCTTTGAACCTGGAGGCGCCGTATCAGAGCACTCACCCAGATATAGATGCAAAGCAGCACAGGGTTGCTTGAGGGTGACAGGGTATGAGTTTAGCAACACAGCCTCAGCGGACACCCATATGTTTATTTGGTCAATTAAGATCAGGGATGGGCTAACATGCTGGCCAATACGGTAAACTAATGGTTATGTTATGGTAATAACCAATAAATGGGCAATATTATTTTGTCCAAAATAAAAAATTTAAATAAAAATGAATAAAAATGTAATTAAATAACTGTAAAAACAAAAATCAATCATTTTAAAAGCTGCAAGTTAATTTAGGCATCCATAATAATGGATATTATGAAAAAGGTTATTCATTTTGAGATTTGCTAAAAACTGCGTTTAACAATGTTCAAATATGAAAGATATGGCTGATAACCAATCAATGGCTGATATTAAAATTCTATATAAAAAAATTAATTAAAAAAATTAAAATAAATGTAAATACATTTTAAATAACACTAAAAATTAAATCTATTATTTTTTAAAGTTATATTTAAGTTAATTTAGGCGTCCATTATAATGTACAGTACAATTTAAAAAAACTTTTTTTTTTCTTCAAAAGTTGTAAATAAAACATTAGTGGAGTACATTTCACAATACCATTTTAAAACAATACAATCTTTCTACTTCTGAATTTCATGTTTAATTCAATATATTGCTGTTTGTTTGTTGTTTATTCGTGAAATTTACTAGCAATTTAGAGTGAAAATTGTTTCTTTTTTTTGGTCAGTATATGAAAAATGGATATTCAGATTTGCTATTAAAAATCTAATATACCAGCTTATACAACTAAAGCCAAACAAAAGCAATTGCTGGAGGTTGCCGAAATGCTGTGTGTTGCTTCCTAATATGCCGCAATATCTGACAGTATGCACTCTCATTGGTAGTCACTGCATGGCGCATTTGCATAAAGTTGGACTCCAACTTTGTTGCATCGCTTGTGTCGCCGGAACTCTCAAAAAAAATGCGGTGCAAAATTGTTCCCAGTATAGGATATACTCCAAAAAAGGTATAATTTCAGAGGAGAGGAGAGGAGAGGAGAGGAGAGAAGAGGGCAACGTTACAAACCTTGCCCCAAGAGAAGAGAAGAGAAGAGGGCAACGTTACAAACCTTGCCCCACAGTAACCAATTTGCTGCAAACAGCTGCCTGAAATTTTCCCAGGGCACCTAGAGCCACAACTCGCACCACTTTCTATTTCTGATGCTCTTTGACAAATAACACACATCTTCACATTCACAAGTCACTCTCTTGTACTTTTCTCTTGTCAGCATCAAGACTTGTAGACTGATGCAAGAAGCACCTGGAGTGCTCCGTCAGGTAGAGACTCAGGGGTTCAGACCGAACAGAGACAACAGAGTCAGTCACGACAGAATGCCAAGAGAAATTCGGCTCAGTCTTCCTCTCCCACCAGCTACACGCTGTCGTCGAGGCAGGCACAAGACTGGCAGCGCTCAGCACTTGTCAACTTTTAACAGCATCCAGCTGACACTCTGCTAAGGAGAAAAACAATGCGGGGTCCCTTTCGATCCCAAAATTCTCGCTCACTATTTCTGATGGGATTTCTTTCAACCACTTCATATCAAGGCATTACTGCAAATGACAGCTTGCAGGTGGGGGGTTATATCAAGGCAAAGAAAATGACTCACTTGAGTGGATCTGGGGAAAACCGGACAAGAACATTGCATTTGATTGCATTTGAACCCACAAGTACTTTGCAAATCACTTAATATTTCAGAGGATACGTGATTAATAGGTCTGAGAACAGCACAAATATCTGATTTTAGAAATTAGATAGCAATCTACTCTTCATATATTTAACATTTCACCATGATGTCATTCAAAACATGGTTTATAAATAGTCTTCTGCTCCGAACAGCCGTTCAATATCGTTGTGCTCCTGGTTTTGTCCCCTTGACTGTCCTCACTGGTACTGCGCTTGGCAAGGGGGCTGTATATAGCCTGTCCTGAACACAAAACATCCTACACCACGTTATACATTAATAATGAAGCGAGACGCAATCAGTTAAGCACAAAAACATCGCTTGTTCTCACCTTCTCCGAAGTAAAGCGCGTCGTCGCCTCAGAAAGTCCACAGGAATGCCGCGTCGCCTCAGATACAGCAGAGTAGATGATAACAGCCGCTGAGGTTAACCATTCAATTCTGTTCAGCCTCAGAAACGTGTTAAAACGAACTCCTTACTTCGTTAAAATCGTTCAAAAAGCACGGTATTTCTCCTCAGCCCGGGTCCAGAGAGGAGCTCGAAACGGCGCGCACTTCGCCGGTCGCGAGGAGAGACACTGAACAAAAGCGCGTGCGGAGGCTCACAGCGGTTCCCCCCTCACCGAATGAACGGAGCAGATGCTTACGCAAGAGAGTGCGTTAGACGGTGTATAGCCAATTCTCTATGGACTTCGGTGGGGGGATGGACAATATTTTGCACAATATTTCAGCGATTCCGTCCTTTGTTTGGTCATTTGCTTGGCCAGATTTATTGCGGTGCACAGGATGCGAATTGTGGAGAATTTGGGGGTTCATCTGACTCCTAGTTATTTGAATCCACCAAAACGAAGTTACAACAGTCCCTTACGAAAATTAGCCATGGTTTTACAACCAAAAAAGCATACCCTTATACGAAAATTAACCATTTACTACAAATTAAACCAAAAAACCATGGTAACTATAATTAAACCATGGTTTTGCTACACTAACCATAGTTTAACCATGGTATTTGTAGTAAAACTGTGGTTATACAAATGGTTACTACAGTTTTACTACAATAAAACCATGGTTAATTTTCGTAAGGGTATAGCTAATATAGTTAATAGTTAAAAACAAAAACATAGTAATAATATAGTTAAACCATGGTAACCTTAAATTAACCATGGTTTTGCTACACTAACCACAGTTTGCAGTAAAATTATGGTTGTACAAATGGTAATCAATTCTCCCATTAAAAAAAGTATGTGGGTTGTAAAAGTATGTAGCCTTTACATACTGTATGCATATATATGTGCATATTTAAACAGTGTTTCAAGCCACCAAGTACCACAAAATATATATAAATTAATAAAATTATTACAAGTAGTTAGAATGCGCTGAATAGAAGCTATAGCAAACAGAAGTCACGTTGCCTGGTGGTGACCATAGCAACGTTCCTAGCATTTCTGTACGGATTAGTATGTGAAAATACGTCGACAAAACACACTTTTTATTCTTAATTTTTAAACTTTAGTGTTCATCAACATTGTTTTTAATGACCAAGTGCCACAAAAGTTAGATTACGACAAAATCAGAATGTGCCAAATAGACATTAGCGAACAAACAATTTGAGGTAACCAAAGCAGCTATTCACAATTTATATAACATTAAATGCATTGACAAAAAAGTACTCTATTTTTATTTATCTTCTAATTGTTAGTGTTTATTACAAATAGGCTACGATATATTCCAGGTCTTATTGTTTTATCGTAATGGAATCAAACATTTAATGATTGTTTTTGACTGAAAGAACCTTTAAAATCCATGGAACCTTTCCAATGCACAAAAGGTTCTTTATAGTGGAAAAAGGTTCTTCAGATTATTAAACCAAGAAAACTGTTTCTTTCAAGAACTGTTTACCGAAAGGTTCTTTAAGGAACCCAAAACGGTTCTTTTAAGGCATTGCTATGAAACCCCCATTTGGGAACCCTTATTTTTAAGACCAAAAAGGTCCCAGTTTTGTCAGATTTAACAACCAAAATTGTTTAAATTCACCTAAAATGCTTATTTTATACTTCGGGTTATATACACAAGTTAATTTTAATCATTTATTAACAACTTTGTTCATTGTGCTTTTGTATATGTATATTTATTGCATCGGCCAGATTATCTTCCCATTGTCCATTATTTGACAAATGTCCACACGAATACCCATTGTCTTCGTAAGCCAACCCATCTACCAATTCTTCTGTTTGCAGATGAATAAATCATCTCAGCATCCCAAAGAGCCTTTAAAAAAAGCTCTGGAGAACCTGACCTGCCCCCTGTTTTATGACAGAATAATGATATCCCTCGAGATGCTGCAAATCTGTTCCTAGGGGCCACGCTGTGGTCCACTGACACACATTTCACCCGACCTATAGAAGCCCACTCACTTAACATTACCCCCAGTTCAGATGTTCATCACATTCATCACCGTCATCCGATTACAGATGTTACTGTGTAAACAAATCACAACAAACCGCAAAGCCTCTTCTCAGTGTTCCTGTTGTGATGCCTCGTCTTATAATGAACATAACAGCTGAGGGAAAAAAATGTGAGGGCTTTCGCTTTGAAGCCCTCAAATGTTGCAGCTGATCATTAGCGTACATTAGGGACACAATAACCATTATACTTCATTGAAAAGAGATTATTTCTTATACAGGATGTTTGAATAAATGCCAATCATAAGCTAAATATAATCTTGGCAGCAGGGCTCTTTGAAGGGAAATGGTAGGAATTTAAAACACTAGGCTATTATTGTTTTATAGCAAACCGAAAAAAGCATGAACATGAGAAATACGATTTCTCTGACTAACCGCATGAGGAGAAAATACCCTGGTGACATATATATAACAGATAGTCCCCAAAAAAATATATGCCCCATTGTTCCAGACTCCCTCAAAACGGTATTGTCAAGGGACGCTGGCCAAGGCGTAATACATACTGCCACACAAATCCATTATTTAAACAGCTGACAATGTAACGGTCAATGAACAAAGGACTCCTCGCAGTGGCCCTCAAAAAGAACAACACAATATGGATGATTTTCAATGGGTCGCCAGCTGACTGTTTTAATATTATTTCTTTTTTACCAACACTTTCCTCTCCATCATTGCTGCAAGTCTGATCTCAGAGAGTCAACAAAAACATCTCTGAGGAACATAGTACTTTGTTAAAAGGCGGCGAACAAGATGTCACCATTCAAAAATAGGCACAGACCTGTCATTGCCTTCATCTGGGGAATTAGATGCATATAATAATACTATGCTTGGAGAAAATGATGTTGAAATACAACGTGTTAAAATGTGCTCAGATTACTTACTTTGATTCATTTCATGGATGCTTTTATCCAGTGCAACTTATGAATATTAATATACAAAGCGAGCCAAATTTTCTTTAAATATAGTGAATATTTCAAATTTGCACTATTTGGTCTTACAGTATCATCAAAACGAGGGTATGGACCTCTAAAACCTGGTTTTCAATTGGGGGTCCGTGGACCCCTGGGGGTCTATGAAACTGCAGGGGGTCTATGGAACAGATATATGAAACATATGAACATTTCTTGAAAAATGTCCATATATATTTTTGGCTGGTTCTCTTGCTTCGTCAGTTGATTCACTTGACTCTATACAGCATAAAAGCTTTATAAATGAATCCAAAACACAGAAAAGTCAACAGTAGGTTACCGTAAAGCAAGTTGTTATACATTTTTCAATCAAATAAAAGAGAAAAAAAAGAAAATAATAAAAAAATATAATTTAAAAAATACAATACAATAAAATAAAGATTTAAAACTAAATATAGTAATACAATTTAAAATTATAATAAAATATAAAATACAATTCAAAATATGATAATGTGAAATTGAAAATAAAGTATAAAATTAAAATATAAGATAAAAAAAAATTCTAATAAAATAGATGTAAAACAGGCATTTTTATAAAATGCTTTTTATAAGAGTAAGATTATAATATAAAACAAATTAAAAATAATAAAATAAAATGAAATAAAATAAAACACAAAATAACAAAAAAATAACAGCTAATATAAAGTAAACATTAATAACAAATAACATAAAATAAAGAAAACAAAATATAAAAATAAAATACAAAAAACAAATTTTTTTAAAAGCATTTTTATATTAGGGTAGCCCTGAGATTGCTAGTAGTCTGGATTTGGGGTCCCTGGATTTATTAAAAAAAATAATAATAAAAAGTTCACAAGCCCCTCATTTACAAAATTGTGCTTGAATACTTGTCTGCTGAGTTTGTAGAGACTTTGAACTGTAGACATTCCCGAGTGATTGTAAATCCATTAAAGGCAGAGTAAGTGATTTCTGGTAGCCAATGTTGATATTTGAAATCACCAAAACAAACACGCCCCTACCCCAAAAGGGTCTTGCCCCTATTTTGATAGCTCCGCCCCACATATACGTACGCAACCCAGGCAACGATTAGTTCTGTGAATCAAAGCAAAACCAATGTTACACCGTGTCTACGGACGTCAACGGCGCGGCGCAACAAATCCCCGACAGAAAACTGCTGCCAGGTTCTATTTATGACGTGCTGACACAAATTTCAAATGGTTTTCAACGGTCGTTTGATCGCGTCCAGTGTAGGCAGACTTTAGCTGTTGTAGACACGGTGAGTTTTCTAAAGTGTTTTTGAAAAATCACTTACTCTGCCTTTAATTTCCCCTCTAATCCATTTATCCACTGTCGACAGTGTCAGGAAAGAGGAAATCTACAGTTCCACAGCCTTACGTTTCTCTAAAGCCACTACACAGCAAAATCCCCAGAGTTAAATCAACTCTGCTCAGAGTACATATTGTCCCAATCTACAGAGTGTTAAAGTAACACTGAAGCAGAGTTACCACTGTTGAGGATTATGTGATATGTTTTCATGTCTAAAAGCCTGAGCTGTAGTTGTTCATCTTCAACATTGTTAACAGCGGGTTTTCTTTACCAATGCTCACTCATCAATTAATTAATTGCTTAATTATCCCATTAACTTTAACTCGGCTTCAGTGTTACTTTAACACTCTGTAACACTCTGCGTTGACTTGACTCTGGCATGGGGCCAGGCCTACCGCACAGCTCTTTGACCCAGAAACCACTGACATAAGCACTTAACGGTGGTCGCCCATCTCGTCTTGGTCACTTGCCATCGGCTCGAGGGGGAGGGTTGGGGGAACAAAGCTTGGTAATGATGCCGCGTTGGCTGCCTGGTTAAAGACCTTTATGGGAGCCCCGGAGAAGCCATGGAGCGTGGAGAAAAGAAGAGTGTCAGCACAAGATCCTAATGAGAATGAAATGAAGCTGCTTGGATGGGGCCCAGCTGATCCATAATTGATGAGGGTGGAATGCGGAGACTCGTCGGGTGTAAATGATAAACACACTACAGCGGTGAGAAATTACGGCTTGCCTTTGGCTTGCATTTTGGATGATGTGGCTATTGGATTTTTAATTGCATACCTATATAGACCACTTGTGATTGGGCTCTATTGTGCGCTGCTAATAGAAATCTACACCCGAACATATTAAAAATTCCCCGCAACACATTAATGGAGCATTGTAAATGAAAATATGCCCAATGTGAAGGGGTATAATCTCAAAAGACATACAATTTATTACCATTCTGCCTAATTAGCAATTACACAGGCTCCAAAGCAGGTAAGTATATGTAATAATGTGTCAGTCATGCAAATCTAAAGCCTTTATGGCTTTCATGAGGCATTGGACAAGGATTTCGGTTATCAACATCAATACAAAAAATTATTTTATGAAGTTGTGAATAAGATTATTGGAGTAGGTTTTACAAGAAAGTGCTATTTCAAAACTACATGTTTAATTTAATGTGTCACTAGCAGTTTCTTTGTAATTATTTAAAAATAATATTTAAAAAATGACTTGCAATTTCTAAGTGAAAATGGTTTCAAAGTAAATCCTACACCATTTTTTTGTCAGTGCACCATGGAGAAGAAATAAAAATAATAAAAATATTTTTATTCATTTTATTATTACTATTTATTATTGTACTATTTTAATTTAATTAAATTCATTTTTTATTTTATTTTAAATTTATTTAAATACCGTAGAGGAATAGTTTAATCAAATTAAACCTATTGCTTACTTGCAAAATTTTAATATTTGCATGAACATCTTGAAAGCCTATTTAATCTAATTGCAACTTTTTACGTCACAACAAAACAAAACAAAAAAAAACAGAACTGCAAAATGTTTGATTCCTTGGACCAAAAAAAAACAAAAAACGAAACCGCAGAATTCAATTAACAATTAAGAAATTGTTAATTTTTTAGAATTATGAGTTTATATCTTGCAGTTATGTTATGATATGTTTCACAAATCTCATTTAAAATATCACAAATTATATTGTGCTCAACTTGTCAAGAAAAAAACATAAGTTCATCTTAGATCTGAGTTGAGGAATTAAAAATACAGCTAAATTAATGAAATGTCATGTTTAACTGTATTCTCCCTCACCGGCCCCTCTGCTTCAGCATATTACATTTATCAACTCCATGGCTGACAGTCTTCATAAAAATAGATAAAACAGCAGCGCAATGGGATCTGTCTGATGTCATCATCACTGTTGTTTTAGTCAGTCAGTCTATAATAATCAAGGTGCCAGTCTATAATTCAGGTAAGCACACATGATCAAAAAGAAGTATTGCTAGATTAAAAACAACCTCCGGAAATATATTTAACTGTCATCGCTACACAAATAGCTGAGTGACAGTATCCCCCAGCGCAAACATTAAAAATAAATAAACAACAGAAACAAAACCAGGCATGATGTGCTCTCGGTGTTAACCTTGCCAAGATTTTGCCCTTTATCAAAGCTGCATTGCGTTATTGAAGTATGAGTATTGTTTTATTTCTGTTGCATATATATATTGAATATGAATAGTGACTGGTATTAGATTTTATGACTTCAAACTTGGCATGTCAAAATTTGTTATGAGACACAACAACAACCTGGAATGACACATATTGGTGTGCAAATGAGATTTGAGAAGATTTCCATGGAATAAATACTGTGGTAATGGTTTAAAAAAATCTGCTTGTACCGTACAGATGTTGTGGCCAATAACCGATAAATGGCTGATATTAAAATTGCCTAAATCAATTCATTTTAAAACCCTACAATCAACAATTTCAAATGCAATAAGTGAATTTATGCATTGCAACACGTACAGTATTTTTTTTATTATTATTGAGTAATAACAAGATAAAATTTAAGCACAACTTCGTGTTTTGGGGAGATAAAAAATCGATTGCGATAATTTTCTGTTTTAAAAAAAAAGTTTGATTTAAAATTGGATAATTTAATTGTTCTTTTATTATGATTATTATTACTAAATAAATTGAATCAAATAATAAATAATTGTAATACTTTGTAATGACTACTATTTTACTGTAAAAAAAAATTTAAGATAGATAGATAAATAGATAGATAGATAGATAGATAGATAGATAGATAGGTGTCGCGATTCTTCATGAAACATGCTGTGAATATATTTATTTAATCAGGCTGAATCACAGCCTTTGCAATATGATATTTATGATATAAAATGATATGATTTTTTTCTTTGCTTAATCATTGAAATTAATTGAAATAAAAATAGAAAAAACCTATTCAAAATAGAAATAAAACTACAATAGTATCTCAGTGACACTAAAATACTTGACAGCTGCATATTGTATGGAAATGATTAGTTTCTAATGATTAGATTTATTCATTGTATGGAAATGATTAGTGTGAGTACATAAATAAATGGAATAAACAAATTAATCATGGAGGTTAACAACAACTTGAGGGGGAGAAAATGACATAACTTTAAGAAAATATTGAAAAAGTGGTCAGGGCATAATAAACAATTATCTTTAACACTGACACAATGCATCACACTGGATATATTACAAAACGCATCCAGGCCTTACAGCAGATGGAAAAGTCACCCGTGTGGGTGGATGTCGGCCTAAGAAATCATAATTGCCAGATTTAACCCATCAGGCTATGTAAACTCGCTTCCTTTTCTCCAGGCCGAGAAGGCCGAGACATCAAAGAGTGTCCTTGGGCTGAGTTGTTTTACACACAGAGGGTAAAATCTTAATTCCACTAATTCCACCCACGCATACACACCACTTTCTGTGCTCTCACTGTGAGCAAAAACACTATTACAAATCATAGAAAGACCAAATATATGCCTACAGCTACTTACAAACACAAATACCCATCATAAAAATCCTCTCTAGCTTCATTGCATTCTTCAGCTTGAGGGGTGAAAGCACGGGTGTAGTATATCCTGCAAGATGCACTAACAACATGCTCTGTGTCACACAGATGTGTTTCCATAGAGCCCTGTAATCTGAAAAAGAACATTAAATATGTTTCTTGTTATGCCTCCTTGATGGAGCTGCAACCAGATGTCCTATTGCTTTCTGCCCAAGGGAAAAATGGCTTATCTATAAAAAGACAGAAAGAGATTTCATCTCAAATTATCCCTTCTTGTGTCATACTTGTTAAAGGAATCTTCCAGGTTCAAGTCAATCTCAAATGGCACAGATGCTGTTAATTGCCACTGAAAATAAGATTCATCTGTCAGTTTCTAAAAATAAAAAAGCCATGTTTGCAGTAATGCATTTACACTGGAAGTCAATGGGGCAAAGAAGTGCACCAGGATAAATGGTAAAATACACATTGTTTAAAAACATTATACATGTTAACTATAAGAACACACAATATATCGGTACCATATGAGCCGATATTTTAGTTTTTTTTTATTTTACCAATTTTTACATTTGGAGGACCTTTGCCATCATCTAAAAGTTCACTAAAATTAAATATTTAAAAACACTAATAATAACAATGTAATCGTTAGACGGTATAAGCCAATATTTTAGATTATTTATAATTTGTTGTGTATTATTTGTACTAGGGCTGCACGATTAATCGAATGCGATTGTCATGCGCATTTTGTTAGTAATGCCGGTTCTGTAATCAGCAGGAAATCATCATCACGTGCTTTCAGATGGAGCAGAATTGACTACACATATCCGTAGTTCACTGACAAGTTATGCAAAAAAATCGCGCGATAATGGCAGCTTTTTGCATAGCTTCTCAGTGAACTACGGCTCTGTGTAGTAAATGCTGCTCCATCTGAAAGCATGTGAAAATACCACATTTAATAACATATTTTTTACTCCAAACTCACTTCATAACGTCAGTCGAGTGTTTGAAATAAATCCTTCTGTGAGATGATGTGGCTTCTTACACAGAATAAGGCACGCAACATATTTCATAGTATTTAAGCAGTGATAAAGGCATTGCATTATAAATATACTTTATTTTAATGAAAATTATAATAA
>NW_015662954.1:806458-823401 GCF_001515625.1 Sinocyclocheilus rhinocerous
AAAAAAAAGTTTGATTTAAAATTGGATAATTTAATTGTTCTTTTATTATGATTATTATTACTAAATAAATTGAATCAAATAATAAATAATTGTAATACTTTGTAATGACTACTATTTTACTGTAAGATAGATAGATAAATAGATAGATAGATAGATAGATAGATAGATAGATAGATAGATAGATAGGTGTCGCGATTCTTCATGAAACATGCTGTGAATATATTTATTTAATCAGGCTGAATCACAGCCTTTGCAATATGATATTTATGATATAAAATGATATGATTTTTTTCTTTGCTTAATCATTGAAATTAATTGAAATAAAAATAGAAAAAACCTATTCAAAATAGAAATAAAACTACAATAGTATCTCAGTGACACTAAAATACTTGACAGCTGCATATTGTATGGAAATGATTAGTTTCTAATGATTAGATTTATTCATTGTATGGAAATGATTAGTGTGAGTACATAAATAAATGGAATAAACAAATTAATCATGGAGGTTAACAACAACTTGAGGGGGAGAAAATGACATAACTTTAAGAAAATATTGAAAAAGTGGTCAGGGCATAATAAACAATTATCTTTAACACTGACACAATGCATCACACTGGATATATTACAAAACGCATCCAGGCCTTACAGCAGATGGAAAAGTCACCCGTGTGGGTGGATGTCGGCCTAAGAAATCATAATTGCCAGATTTAACCCATCAGGCTATGTAAACTCGCTTCCTTTTCTCCAGGCCGAGACGATGTCGGGATCAAAGAGTGTCCTTGGGCTGAGTTGTTTTACACACAGAGGGTAAAATCTTAATTCCACCACCCATAAACACGCATACACACCACTTTCTGTGCTCTCACTGTGAGCAAAAACACTATTACAAATCATAGAAAGACCAAATATATGCCTACAGCTACTTACAAACACAAATACCCATCATAAAAATCCTCTCTAGCTTCATTGCATTCTTCAGCTTGAGGGGTGAAAGCACGGGTGTAGTATATCCTGCAAGATGCACTAACAACATGCTCTGTGTCACACAGATGTGTTTCCATAGAGCCCTGTAATCTGAAAAAGAACATTAAATATGTTTCTTGTTATGCCTCCTTGATGGAGCTGCAACCAGATGTCCTATTGCTTTCTGCCCAAGGGAAAAATGGCTTATCTATAAAAAGACAGAACGAGATTTCATCTCAAATTATCCCTTCTTGTGTCATACTTGTTAAAGGAATCTTCCAGGTTCAAGTCAATCTCAAATGGCACAGATGCTGTTAATTGCCACTGAAAATAAGATTCATCTGTCAGTTTCTAAAAATAAAAAAGCCATGTTTGCAGTAATGCATTTACACTGGAAGTCAATGGGGCAAAGAAGTGCACCAGGATAAATGGTAAAATACACATTGTTTAAAAACATTATACATGTTAACTATAAGAACACACAATATATCGGTACCATATGAGCCGATATTTTAGTTTTTTTTTATTTTACCAATTTTTACATTTGGAGGACCTTTGCCATCATCTAAAAGTTCACTAAAATTAAATATTTAAAAACACTAATAATAACAATGTAATCGTTAGACGGTATAAGCCAATATTTTAGATTATTTATAATTTGTTGTGTATTATTTGTACTAGGGCTGCACGATTAATCGAATGCGATTGTCATGCGCATTTTGTTAGTAATGCCGGTTCTGTAATCAGCAGGAAATCATCATCACGTGCTTTCAGATGGAGCAGAATTGACTACACATATCCGTAGTTCACTGACAAGTTATGCAAAAAAATCGCGCGATAATGGCAGCTTTTTGCATAGCTTCTCAGTGAACTACGGCTCTGTGTAGTAAATGCTGCTCCATCTGAAAGTCAGTCACAGTCTTTGTATGATGCAACACACAGAAGAATTGTATTTCTTGAAAAAGCATTTTGTATTTTGTATTTGTATTTTGCTCTTGTTTTCATTTCACTAGAAAAGTGTTTTAGTTGAAGTGTTCTAAAGTGCATAAAGGGATGTTGAAGGGGCCTAATGGTTAGAGAGTCGGACTCGTAACCCAAAGGTTGCGGGTTCGAGTCTCGTTAAAGTTGTTTCCACTTCACACCAAGATGTTCTCTTCTCTTAAAGGGGTTGTTCACCTAAAATTGAAAGTTTTGTCATCATTTTTTCACCCTCATTGGTTTTACTGATGTTTATAGCAGAACGTCCTCTTCTCCATCCAATGAAAGTGAATGGTGACCATCAATCAAGATTCAATACGACTTAAGATTTAGCCTACAAAACTATCATGCGGCTTGGAAATATAGTCAATGAAGTGCTTCATTCTTCAGAAGCTTCTCTCTTAGCACTAGATTTAACAAGCAAGTCTTATACTCCTTTTGTGTAACATCACTAAAATTAGATAAAAATTATGATTCTTACCAAACTACAGAAGATTTCACCCAGAACATCACGGTAACCAACTAGCAATGCATTTACAACAACATAACAACGTCCTGGTAAACCAGCTGCAACACCCTAGCATAGCATTTGCGCATTTCTTCAGAAAATGTATAAATCTAATTTTCATTTGCTTTATAGACACAAGCTTTAGTGATTTACTGGTATGTTTAGGTTTGTTTTGCAACCCACCAAATTTTTTTGACCACCAAAACCTTATTTTCATTTCACTAGGAAAGTGTTTTGTTAAAGCATTTCTGAAGTGCTGTTGAAGTTGTTTCCACTTGATGTTCTTTAGTCTTAAAGGGATCGCTCACCTAAAATTGAAAGTTTTGTCATACTTTTTCACCCTCATGGCTTTTACCAATTGTGTGACTTTGTGGAACTGATGTTTATAGCAGAATGTCCAAGCTGCTCTTCTTCATTCAGTAAATGTAAATGGTGATGAATGGTTGACCAAGGCCTGGTCCACACCTACACGGGTATTTTTACTCCATTGTTTGAAAAAAATTTTTTGTCCATGTGAAAACGCAAAAACATGCTATGAAGCGCTGTCAAGAGCATGCCAAACCAACAGGTGGCGATATAACCCTAGCAGTAAAGCCATGTTGGCCAATCAGAAGCCTGAAAAATGTGCGCACTCTTTCACCAGCTACACAACAACACTGCAACCGGAATTTATGAAAATCTTCACCCTAGCAGGAGTTTTCAAAAACGTTTCAAATGCGTTTGCATGTGGAAAAAATGGCCAAAACGCATAAAAATAGCTGCGGTTTTGAAAATACCTGTGTTTGTGTGGACAGGGCCCAAGATTCAGTAAATAACAACTTAAATTTCAGTATGTTCCTCACACAGAACTATCATACAGCCTTTAAACATAGTCGTGGACTTTTTTGGAACTTGAAAACCCCTGGTTGCATTGAAGAAAGCAGTTCAGACATTCTTCAGAACTTCTCCATTGGTGTTCTATGGAAGACCAAACATCATACAGGTTTGGAATGACATAAGGGTGAGTAAGCAATGACAGAACTCTCACATTGGGGTGAATTATCCCTAAAAGGAAAAGGTAAAAAGCAAGAACTGACCCACAACAGCTTAGTCAATATATGCTGCATGTATTCTCTGGAATTTGAAGGTACCTGGATGTTGTTGCCCTAAGAGATAGAGCACCGTGAATTTGAGAGGTACTCCAGGGCTTTTGATGCTGTAACAATAAGATCTGTCACATCACATGTCCAAAACACCCCCCAAAGACAATTCTCTTTTCAAAGCCATGACAGTGCGATTGTTCCCTCGTTTTCCTCGTTTCAATTTGACGGCTTTGTTAACCTGACCGCTCATCTGAATCACCCTTTCATCTACAAAGCAGTAAGCTAATTGGCACTGTCCCTGCACAACCCATTAGGACATTCCTAAATTCACATACAGAGTAAAAAATGAAAAGATTGACTAAGCCACAACACATACTTATTCAAAACGAACATGATAAAAGACAAAAATACAGGTTGAGAGCCAAGGGAAGAATTGACTAATTTGTGCATTTTAATAGTGTGGTCTACAGGATTTATCCATCTGTTGTATTGTCTGCCATAGCTGTGTGACGTTCATTTTCCCTCTACTATAATAACTCTTTCATTTAACACGTATCTTCATAAGTCAGTAAGTTTTGAAGACTGAGCTTCATTGTTATCTTATTCTGCTGAATAGCATTTTCACAACTAATTGTGGGAATATTTAATTTAATGATCAACCTCCTTTTGACAAAACAATGGAGCGCACTGCTTTGCTTGTAATATCCCCAGACGATGTACTATAACCCAGAAGAGGCTTGCTGTCGCAGATTTGCTAGTCATGTGTATAGTCTGCATACCCCAATCAAAAGGAAAGTTCCCATGGCCCGAGGGGAGATTTATTTAGTCTTTAATGACATGAGAGAGACACGCTATGCATCTCGGCGGTTTGTGTGGGGCCTAAATTGCGTCTCTGAAGGACAACTAATCATATCAAAGGCAACAGAATGAGCCTCGAGTTTTAATGAGTGTGCTGGTTTGAATCGGTTTTTAAACCCAACCCCGGTGTCAAACTTATTTGTCCTTTTCACTGAACAATAATGTTTTCAACTCTGATCCTCTATCAGTAATGAGTCTATGGATTCTAGAATACTTGTGAGCATTCGCCTTGAGAATGAGAAGTTATCAGAAGTGGAAGAATGGAAAAAATCGACACGATCCAACAAAGCGCTGTAGAGAGTTTCAAGGCATCCATAACTATAAGTGACGATGGGTATCAAAAGTAGAGAGAAGATACTGTGTGTGTATGATGATCCGTCGGAAATGCAAACTGGAATCTGATAAGCCTGGAGAAGCCGTTTGTGACTTTCCGGATCACAGAACAGCAGAGATTGCTATGGTTGCTTAGTAAACCCATCAAAAGATTAACGCTCACCTCTATCTTTAAAGGAACAGTTTACCCAGAAATGGAAATTCTGTTTACTCACCCTCATGTCGTCCAAAACCCGTATGACTTCCTTGCTTCCAGGGAGATGTTTAGCAGTATGTTTACACAGCTCCTGAAGTATCCCTGCCAATGCTCTGATGATCCTGAATGAGTGTTGGAGCCTATTTTTACATGCCACTAGATCCCAAACTTTCAAGGGCATGCACAGCTTCTTACCTTTGACAGTCAAGCATTCCTTTCACTGTAACAAAGTAGTTTCAAGAAGATCCCAACAAGATAACAACAAACAGGTGTAATACATGATGTCTGAGTGTGTGTCTGGCCACTCTAGATAAAGACACGAGTTTCACCTCACTCAATGATGGGGAAAGGATTTAAACGATATCAACCTTGATGGAACATAATGTGCACTCCATTCTTTAAAAAACAAGATAAGATGTATTTGACACCACATAACAAATGAAGCACTCCTCCGCATTTTTTTCACTCAAATAGTCACGGTGCAACATTTGTCGTAACAAAGAAATGAAGCCGTGCCTTCTCATAACAAATTAACTTGTTCTTTGTTGCCAGAATAGCCCTTGAACATTTCTCTTTGAAGAATTCATTGGTGAAAAGAACTTTTTGTGACTTTGGGATCCTGGGGTTTTATTACACACCTGTCTGTTCACTTTAATCTGATCTATGAGATGCTGAGTCAGTTGGTTTGTCTGTCTCCAAATCTTGCTTCAAAAGTGTGGCTACCGAGAAGTCATAAGGATAGTGTTTATATATAAATAAATAAAAAGGGCAATCCAATTTCTCGCCTTAATCCAGTTCCAAGCCATCAGATTTGTAGGCCATGGATTGTCACACCATAATCCTATTAAAATCCAGTCTGAAATATGACATAATTGGATGAAAATATGTTTACAGTAACAAGGCAGCAATTCCATTTGATTCGGTGTTGGTTTTAAAGATAATTTAAGTCAGCACTTATTTATTCATATAAACACATTGCTTCCCAAAATTCAGTTCTGTTTTTCAAGATGAGACTGCTCTATTTCACAAATAGTATGACAAACCTTTCTCCAGATTGCTGAAACCTTCAAATGTATCTAAAATGTTAAGCAAACACTCTTCCAGCTGCACTCAAATTGTTTTCCCTTCAGCACACAATATTTTTAACATACGAGAAGCACTCAGACAAGCTAATTATGTGTCAACATCAGGATTCAACGTCTTTGCGTTATGTAAATTCACCTGAAACAATGTTTACATATCTACATCTGAAGACTGAAAGATGTTCAGCATGTTGCTAAGCTACCAGGAACGAGTGAGGCATTCTTCTGGTCTTTGGTTCAACAAGGGGGTTACCGTCCTACTGCCAGGAAATTGCTCAGCGTGACTCAGTTGTATAAGACTCTGAGAATAAGAAATGGACTTGCAAATAATTTCCTTCTCTGTCATATACAATCTTCCATCCAGTGACATTTCCAAACCATTGATCCGCTGACTCCCCACCCAAATGCCAGTGCTATGTTAAATGGCTGGGTTAACTCAGTGACGTGGTAAGATCAGATGAATTCAACCATTCAGCTTGAGCTGCATATAAAAGGGGACAGAGCAATTTGAGCTATTCTATGATTAAAGTCCCAATGTGCTGGAAGTAGCAACAGATCTTGTCTTGCATATTGTGACGTACATCCACATGAACTGGATTATGGAACATTTTAAAAAATGTAGGGCAGGGTCTTAGTTCAAGCCGTCGGCACATCTGAAAGCAAGCTTGCAGTCTATTGTAAGAAAGGGCCGGTGTTTATGCAGGCAAAATGGAGAAGTCTGGCATACGTTACCAGAGAGGAGTCTGTCATTTCACCAGAGATTGAGTCAACATTTTGATTGAAATTTATAAAGGTCAATATTCATTCCGACTTTAATAGTAGCTTTAGTTGGTGATATTAAGAGGGAAGTCTATGAAACAAAATAGTCAAAATTAGTATCTTTAAAAAAAATTCGATATCGATACCGATTCCTTGACATCATACAACAGCGTTTTAGTGGCAAGTTAAAAAAAAAAAAATCTAAGATTACAAGATTAAAGTCATAATATTTTTAGAAAAATTCAAAATTACGAGAATGAAGTCTAAATATTTTGAGAATAAAGTTGAAAATATATATAGGCTATACTCTCAAAATATTATAACTTTAATCTTGTAATCTTTTTTCTTAAAATATTTAGACTTTTTTCTCACAATTTTAATGTTATTCTCAAAATATTTCGACTTTATTCTCACAATTTTCAATTTTTTTCTCAAAATATTACGACTTTAATCTCGAAATCTTAATTTTTTTATTTTTTAACGTGGCACTAAAATGCCGTCATAGACATCAATATCGGTTCCTGAACTATACTTTTTTCGATACCAATTTTATGAAATCCGTTTCAACAAGATAACATTACACATTACCTCAAAAAAAAAAAATTGGTTTTACTTTTTCAGCTTGTTGATGTTTTTACAGACCGAAATTTGGCACTGAACGACAAGACATTTTTCGATAATTCAGTCAGTGCCTAAAAAATATCGAACTCGATACCCAGCTCTAGTCAAATTATTCATGAATGTCAATATTTATACCTGGCCAATGTTACCCTAATGTTTAATATGGCTAATAGTCCAGGTACCCGTCAAAAGCCTCCTCAAATGTGGTTCCTACTTGCAGACATGTAAATGTGAGATATTGCGTTGCAATGGACAGGAATGTCACAGGGTTCGCACAATGCAGTTGATCTTAATCACAGTGGGCTTACTCAACGCTAGAAACACTAGCATTGTCTGTCTTCTCATAGCCAGGCAAAATGTAGTCACAGGCCGGGTCCAAGTGTCTGGAGGGTTCATCATTCTTATTTGAGGAGCTGCAATGAGAGCGTAGACACATCTATTATGTGGGGATGAGCTGAAGAAATTGGATATAAAGTGAAAGAGTTTGAATGGAGTTTGCATGGAAATTGGATCATTTATGAGGTGAAATTGGTGCCATTGAGAGCGAAATCAATTGGATTGGACAATATTGGAGCTTGAATTGAACTAGCAGCAACTGAATTGACCCAGACATGATGAAGTCCCTTCTGGCAGCTGTTGGACTTCAAGACCACCACCTCTCTGAACCCCTACAAATATACAGGCTCACAATGGAGCCAGTGGCTCCCTAGATGCAGTGGACTCTTTGCATGAGTACAATTATGGTATTATCAGGTTCTCAAACATTCCTCCACTAACATTTCATGCAGAGAGCATGTTGAGCCACCCAGGTGTTCGCTGCTGTCATGCTATGTGTATGTCTAGGTTAATGAGATGGAATCCTCCTAATTCAAGGTGTTATGATGTGAGAACAGCAGTAAAAGCAATATGCAGGGTTAAACTGAAGTGCAAGTAAAAGGCATCAAGCCAGCGCAAAACTAGCAAGGATTCACACCTTTGTCTCTCACGGATGTAGGCGAGTGTGAGAGGCAGCTGTTTTCATTCAAGGCACTGAGAAAGACAACTGTGGAGAAACAAGTAATGGAATACAACACAGGGCTTAAAAGCACACAAAAGGACATTCAAAAAGAACACGGCGGTCAATTTGTTCATATAGCAACATGACCTTCGAATTTAATGTGTTTGGCAAATGATGTGTCTTTTATGTGGAAAGAGCTTTTTGAGTGAAACAGCCTTGATGACGTTTTAAACAGCGCTTTGAAATGGCACTCATATTAATTTAATTTGCACTCTAGATGTTTATTTTCCATTTGATCTGCAACACATAACTTACTCTCATGCACCGCGCAAGGGTTAACAACACGCAAATTGAATCACCATGACAACAAATGACCTCTTATGTCCTAGTCGGTAACTTCCATGAATTTTAAAATAACTAAAGGCATGAGGGCTCGCTGAAGCTTTGTTCCAAACCCAGTGAACTGTATTGCTGTCTACAGCCCAGGTAGGCAACTGCCTTCCAAGGCAGCATGCTAACTAAAATGGAACCCTAATAAGCCATTGATTTAAATTTTAAAACAATCTACATAGTTAGCAGCTAACGACACAATATTCTAATAAGCATAAAACATGCATAGCAGGCGCTTAACTAGATGTAACTATTTGATCACTATTTTTCAGTACTAAATGAAACTTTATTATAATTTTGTAAATTTTTTTTTTTTGCGTCAAGAGGATATGGAAGCTTGTTTCTGCCACAGGATAAAATAAAAATAGAAATAAAAAAGGCAATTGTTTGTGACTCACAAAAACTCCAGTTCAGAATTGTAATATAAACTCGCAATTCTGAGAAAATAAAATCCCTTTTTATTTTTTATTCCATGGCGGGGAAAAAAGAGATGTAAACTCAGAATCCAGAGGAAAAAAAGCCAAAAAATGCTAGATATAACCTCAAAATTCAAATGCGAGAAGTCAGAATTGTGAGAAATGAACTCGCAATTGTTAGAAATTTTATATGAACTCAGAATAGCGAGATATAAACTATAAAAGTCATCACTTTTTTATTATGTGGCAAAAAAAAAAAAAAAGAATTGTGATATGTTAACTCAGTTTAACAGACAATTTTAAAAAAATTGTCAGAATTGTGAAATTCAGAATTTCAAGATATAAACGCCATTACCTTTATTTTTTTGCGTGAAGGAAATACCAATATGTAATTGCAGAAATTTGAGTTATATTTCGCAATTCTGAGTTTTTTCACAATTCACAACTGTGAAGAAAAAGGTCAGAATTGTGAGCTAAAAAGCTGACATTACCTTTTTTATTTTATTTATTTATTTTTGTAATCCTATGGCAGAAACAAGCTTCCATAGATGCTGCTTCTTCATGGTCCCTTAAAGGGGACATATGTTGCGATTTCAAGTTTTCCTTTCTCTTTGGAGTGTTACAAGCTCTTGGTGCATAAAGAAGATCTTTAAAGTTGCAAAGACTAAAGTCTCAAATCCAAAGAGATATTCTTTATAAAAGTTAAGAGTCAACCACGCCTACCTAAAACGGCTCATTTTAAAATAGCATCATATGACCCCTTTAAAATCCTGTCTAAATAGACAGCTCAAATCACAACAGTAACTTTGCACTAGTCCCAAAAGGAGTGTTGAAAAATTTACAATATAGCAGTCACTTCTTCTACTAGCCCTCTGGCGATTTAGGTCGAGCGCCAGTGGAGTTTTAAACCAAAGTGGGCACACTTCACAAACCCTGCTGATGCAGGTCGTTTTTACAGTAGAACCAATAGCCAAGGGGATTTACTGCTCTGTTCACAAGGCACCATGACAAAGTGCTATGGCCTGACAACAAGACAACGCTGCTGAGGTCTGTCATTTGCCAATAAGTGATAGTAAGCCCTGCAGTTATGCTGCAGAGATGAAGCTGACATTGCTCCAGTTGTGCAAGAGATTTCTCCTCTGGGTTGAAGCTACATGTAAGATTAAGTCTTTTCTCAGGATCAAAAACAGAGAAATAGGAGATTTAAAGAAATATTCTGGGTGCAAATTAATCTCAGAATAAGGCATGATGTTAATTAAATTAATTTCAATTTATCCCTTTTCTAAAAAAAAAAAGAAAAGAAAAAAAAAGCACAAATTTCTGCTAGAGTGAGGAACTTACAATGGAAGTGAATAGAGCCAATTTGTAAACGTTAAAGTAAGCTTCAATGTTACAGCCACAAGACGTAACAATATAAGCGTCATGACTTTAGTGGAAAAAATATTCTAACCAATTCTGTGTAAAGTTATAGAGCTTTATACAACTTTGTTGCCATGACAACACAGAAAACCTTAAAATCATTTTAAAAAATGATGATTATTTTAACTGCTTTATGGCTCAAACAATAAACATGTTTTAACAGAAGAATTAATGTAAGTGCATGTATAAAATTATAAGCTTCATATATCTGCTTTTAAAATCTCCAAGAATTGGCCCCATTCACTTCCACTGGAAATGCCTCACTGTAACTGTGATTTTTGCATTATATAAAGAAAACAACAAACAAAATCAAATCGAAATTAACATTAGGCCACAAATGCTGTTGTCGATTGTGCCTAACTTGTATTGAACCCAAAATATTCCTCCAATTAGTCTCATTCCTGTATAAAAGAAACAAAAAAGAGGTGTTAACAAGATCTTGCCTGTGATTTTTTTCTCCAATGGGAAGAAAACTGAATTATTGCAAATATGCACCTACTAAGCACAAAGCCAGTTGACTATCACATTTTAAAGCTGATTTCCCTATAACATCACCATTACAAAGACTAAAACACCCATTAGCAACTGAAAGCGTTCTATTTAACAAACAATAGGCCATTAGAGCGCATGCTGAATATTTCCTTGTCTTGTCAATCTTCTTCCCCCCGTCCATCAATCTTTCTTCTAATTTAGTGCTGGCAGGAGCACTATGAGCATATGTTCACCTTGAATAATGACTGCCAACCTCTCTAAGACTGGAAGAGAGACAATAATCAAAATCTTTTGCTTGCAGTTGTAAGCGAATAAAGCATAAGCGACTGCACTTTGCAATGGAAGCAGCCGAGCATATTGTGCAAACGCTTCGCTCCTAAAGGGTTTAATTACGAGTTGCACTAATATTGAAGCAGAAAATTCTGGTGCCGGGGACAAGTACGAGGCTTGCCAAAAACCATGGAACGGCTCAGACACATCTAATTGCTCCAGAGCAAACAGATGTGTCTTCTATTTGGAGGCATTTTCAGCTTATTAAAGCACAGAGTGCCTTGTGGCACATCAAATGGCATTCAGAATAATTGATTGGCTGTGAATATCGTATCAACCAACGGCATGCAAAAAGAAATCCCATCCATATATCATCCTTTGAGTGGTGATCGTCAGAACGGAGCAATGATTGAAAATTAACAGCAATAAAAACAGATAGCTTTTTCATGCTTAACGTATTGCGTAAATTGAATTTGATTGTAAAATGGCTATACATGACCAGGGTTGCCAGGTTTTCACAGCAAAATCCGCCCAATTGCTACTCAAAACTAGCCCAATCGCTTCACCCAATAAAAATCGACTTGGCAACACTGTGCATGACTGCAACCTTATCAAACAGAACTAAGCCCTGCCTTAAATGCTTTACTAACCAATCCTGTGCTGGAATCAACAAAATCTGTTGTTGTTGCTGTTGATTTTCAATGAAATCTTGACCTGTTAACACAAAAAAAAAATGACGGTTGACCTTTAGCTAAACCCAGCCTCCATTGGGCATTGCTTGCTCAGAAAAGCAATGCCCCCCATCCTATTAGAAAGAATTAAAGAGTTCCTCATAAAATATTTGCTAATAAAGTGGTAAAAACTGAATGGGTATTAGTCGTACATTAGCTGGAATGAAATGTGACATTGCAAGCATATTATTTGCCATTTCCTTGAAAGAACTTGTTAAATTAACCAGTAACGTGATTAAAAACTGCAGAGGCTGCAAATCAGAATCAACACAGTTGACTGAAACGAAAGAAACTTAATATGAAAGCAATGAGCTGGAATGAAATGTGACATTGCAAGCATATTATTTGCCATTTCCTTGAAAGAACTTAAATGAACCAGTAACGTGATTAAAAACTGCAGAGGCTGCAAATTAGAATCAACACAGTTGACTGAAACGAAAGAAACTTAATATGAAAGCAATTACAAGTGACAACTTTAAAGTGTAAGTTAAAAGAATGTTTCTACAATGTATTCACCATAATGTACACCCTAAGAATTAGTAGAACTCTTAAGGTAATCAGTTTTAAATATTGATTTTCTTCTACACAAACAAATTAATTGCACGTAACTTGAAATATTGAACAATTTGACTATGCTGTGATTGTTGTTTTTAGCTACTCTGTCCTTGGTTGACCTGAATCAATACCTGAACTAAATAAATTAACATTAAATTAATTATCTTTGAAACTAATTTAGAATATTCATTTGGAAATTATGATGGCTGATGTTTAATGTAATTCACAAGGGAAAATAGCATGTTTGTGGTTTTTGGATAATTTCTGTAAAGATTCTCCATTAACTTCAGTTAGGATTAGTCAGTAACTAAAGCAGAGTTTGGCAAAGAGTTTTCGATATTATTACAATATTTTGTCAGCCATTTTACAGTATATTTGTATATAACATACTGATTAGCAAAGGTTTGTGTAGTCTAATAATTCCAGAGATAAAATTTTGCTATTATTAATCACAGCTGGAAGTTTGGTTTTGTTAAAAATCAAGCTGAAATTGAATTGTGATCTTGAGATTGTAATGTATTTTGCCCTCTCATTGGGCCAATCTGCTCAAGTGCCCATAGACTGTAAATCTTGAGACAAATCAAACAAGCTAGACCTGGAAAGCTTATTTATAATCTTGTCAATCACTCTCACTCTGATCTTGCTCCTCTTAGCAGGAAGAACAAACATTTATTCCCAAAATAGTTCCCAAATCCTCAGTTTTAGATTAAAGCTGCAACTGCTGCAAGACAAGACAAGAGAGTTGATATTCTGTGAAGTCTCAAAAATACACAAAAGCATTTTAAAAGGAATTAAATAATTAATAAACAGGCCTGACGTTTTATTTCCATCCACTACAATACTATGACACTGATTCTCAGCAGGTTTTGCTTCAGGTTCCAGATTTTTGTCATCTAGTGATAGCACAGTACCAAAATGATGTATAATACAAAATTTTAAAAATAAAAATAAAAAATAAGATGTAGGATAGATAAAACAAAAGCAGACGCAGTATTTACGCTGGAATTTAATGTTAGCCAAGTCATATCCATATCTAATTTCCAAGTATCAAGGCATGCCGTGCAACCTGTCCATGTTGGCATCTGCCTAATTTGGCTGCTTCTACCTTAATGATTCTAAAAATACTGTGAGTTTAGATGCACAGACTTTGACATCAGCAACAAAAGATATCTTCTCCATTTTAAACAATGATATCCTATTTCTAACTACGCTTTAGAAAAAAATTAGAAGAAATATTTACTTTTAATTCTGTATTGTTCCCACGGAATAGAGCCCAAAATAGACACTGCAGTTATTCTGTGGATAATTATTACACAGATTTTGATAAATGATATGTAGGTTTCATGCACCTTGAACAAGTAGGCCTAGGTCTAGCAAAGAAAATGTGCCTTCATGACTAGCAATTATTAAGAAGTGACACTGACATCTAGCCATAGAGAAGCGAATTACACGCTGCCCTTACTGTCGTGAAATCACGCATGCCTTCATTTGCCGACAGTTGAAAGGTCGATCTGAATATGGTAGAGTCATTGATTTGTAACAACACGCAAAGCAGGTATTAAAACGTGGGTTTTTAATACTAACATATTTATATTTATATGAACTATATGTTTTGTAAAGCACATTGTTGGCTATTATACTATAACCACATAATAGATTCAAACATAAAAGGAGTTTCTGTCATACAGGGTGAGTTCTGTGCTGAACAGAGATGTCAAGCAGTTCGGAAAGAAGTTCATGTTTGATTCTAATGAGGAGACGTGCTGGAATTCTGACCAGGTAATTTGGCCGAGTTGGTGCGACGATTCGTGCGGTTTTCTCATTCTCGTAACCCATTTTACCAACTTATTTTTAAAAATAGGGTGAATCCCAGTGGGTTGTCTTGGAGTTTCCACAGCCTGTGAAAGTGTCAGAGCTCAGGCTACAGTTCCAAGGAGGGTTTTCAGGGAAATCTTGCAAATTACAAGGTCAGTCAACACAAACAATATTAGCGTTTAGCGGTAAAACCTTAAAAGATAGACTTACCATGAGCTCCGAGGTTGTTAAGGGATGGTGTGGAATAATTTACTGTCATTTTGAAGTTGTTTCGAAGAACGAAGTAGCCTAATTGTACTTTCCATAAATGCTTAGCTGCTGTTGCCATGAAAACCCGAAATCGCTGCAAAATAGCTCAACGTTTACCGCCCACTCCCATTAATATTTTCTTGAACTTATTTTATATTTTGTTTTATTTTTGTTGAAATTTTATTTATTTAATTTTTATTCATAAGACACCATATTTGCTGTATACATGTTCCTTGCCTTATTATGAACAATTGAAAATCTGATTTAGTTTTAACAATTTTAGTTCGACTCTTTCTACAGTTTACATAGTTAAGCCATGTGGCAAATGAATGGCTTTTAGTGAGTCTGTTGAACCATACTCAACAGATTAGTTCAAAATCGCTCATTCATTGGCTACAAAACAAGTGACTGCATTAATGTGAGTCATTGAATCATTCATTCAGCTGATTCATGGATAAACTTTGCTTTATTCACCACTGAAATATCACTACTGTGTTGAACTGCAGCCCAAGGCATCATATCTACGACCGACTAACAATTTTCATAAATAAGAGATAAAAATGAATAATAGAGATTTAAAATGTTTTGTTTTCTACAGGTTCTGCCAAAGAAGAGGATCTCAAACATGTTGTAGACTTCTATCCAGAGGACAACAACTGTCTACAAATATCCTTCCAGATGGTGCAATATTATTCTTCACCTTCAGCAATCACCACCTTTTGTCATTTTTGCATCCGCTTAGATAAATGCATGTATATAATCACCATATTCTCTCAGATTGAGTGTCTTCTGAACTCCCTCACAGTCAGTGGACTTTTCTAGTACAGTAACCTACTGTTTTCTCTCTTTTCCTGGCCAATGGCCAAATTGCCCATGTCTTCAATTTATCCCAAGCTTATCAAATCCTTGATTCTTCACCCACAGTTTTCCCATTCAAGATGCCCCTTTGGTTCAGAGGCTGAAAATAGTGTTTGAAAACAGTGCAGACTTTTTTGGTAGAATAATTGTTTACACATTGGATATCCTGGGGGAAAAGGTTTTGTAATGTTTTGAGAAAAGGACAAAGAGGAAGTATGAAGAGGCGGGAATGCTAACAATTTTTCCCCCTTCCTTTCACCTCTGGATGTTGAATTTATTCCCACCTACTCACAGGAAAAGCATAAACTGATGTTACTTTTGATTTCATTTCCTTTTTTTCTACAGAGCCTCTATGTATTATATTCACATGTCTTTTCAGGTCATCACACATGAACTGCATGTCTGTAAAAGTGTTTAACTGATGTTACTTTTGATCTCATTTCCTTTGTTTCTACAGAGACTCTATGGATTATATTCACAACAAGTCAAAACACATGAACTACACGTTTGTAAAAATGTTTTTTAATTAAAAAAAAGATACAAAACTGATTGTTCTTTACATCTCCTATGTCAAAATAAAGCTATAAAATATGCAGGATTATTGTAAGGTCTTGTAAGAGCAGTCCTCTGCTTCATGTGTTTTCAGACACTGAAACTGGTTCCCGGAAGAGCTTCAAAATATGATCTTCAAGCAGTTTTTGCACTGCAAACAAGTTGGAAGACTTGTCAGTTATTAATTAATACAATTAAAATGTATTATTTGTTATATTAATATACTGTAGGGAATGACTCTTGCCTTTTTTGTGGCCCAATGCAACAGCGAGAGCAACAGGACTGTAGCCAGAGTCTGCCTCAAACGTGATATCTGCCCCACATCCTAAACACAAATTTACTTTAGTTCATCATCAAATGATAATAAATGCATGAATATTTTGATTCAATAATAAAATGCATGAATATTTTGAAGACTTACTTAAGAGAGCTTCAACACATTTTGTGTGATTCCCACGAACTGCATACAGAAGAGGGGTCCCACCATTCTGTTAGAAAGTGAAAGTTTTTAGATTTGGAAAATGTTTCTGCAGTATTTAATGGTTGTGTATGATGTATTTGTTAAATTTTACGAACATTTTCCATATAATTAAACTGCTCATACCCAGTCATAGGAATCAATATCAACACCATGTTGTAGGAGAATATTAACAATATCGGCAAATCCTCCTGCACTGGCCAAAGACAAGGCACTTTCTCGTTCTCTAGCGAGTGTTCTCGGATCTGCTCCCTGATATAATATAATATAAAAGAATATATACAGTTTATATATATATATATATATATATATATATATATATATATATATATTTTAGACTT
>NW_015662954.1:825641-839479 GCF_001515625.1 Sinocyclocheilus rhinocerous
CAGTTTATATATATATATATATATATATATATGTAGTTTAGACTTAGTGGCTACAAAAATGTGTCTTTCTCACCTTCTGAAGGAGGAACTCCACCATCATTATCTCTCCAAATGCAGCAGCCCACATTAGTGGTGTGAAACCTCGCTCATCTTGACTTTTAAGTAGAGAACTGTCTGCAAGATTACCCATATATATATATACATACATATTTATTCATTCATTCATTCATTTGTTTGTTTATGCATGCATGCGCTGGATGCCCTTATTTATTTATTTATTTTAGCAAGTGTATATTTATTGATACCTTTGGATAAATGTAATTCCAGTTGTGAAATCTCTCCATGGGCTGCCAGCTGATGAATTGAGAGGTCTACAAGACATAATTAAATGCCATAATTACATTTAAAAAGACTATTAAATGCCTGCATTTGAAATCTGCCTATATCTATAGAAGGAGGTGGCAGACTCACTGTCTAAAGTGGCGGGTCGGACTGTGACCTCATTCCCCCGCTGTTTATTTGTCAGAGTGGTCGAATGGTTTACTGCATTTTCATCATTTCGGTTTTCCATAATCGCTTATCATTACACCTGCTTTAAATGTACGCAATATAGAAAATATAAATAAATAACTAATAAACAAGATTAGCGCCCATTATTATGCATAATTAGTTAATAATACTAATATAAAATAACAAAATATGACTTAGGAGAATATTACCTTCGATTGTTTACATGATCTTAAACTTCACAGGTTCGTGTGATCGTATATGCTGCTTTTGTTTCCTGATTCGGTTGCAAAAGTGAAACTGAAATAGAAGTCTTGCAAGTGCATTGAACTCGCGCACATTCAAAGTCTATTGAATGATATATGAAACAGTAGGCTACTTTTCTCATAATATATATCTGGCTGCAAAATTAATCGCATCTTTTTTAACAATTAGAGTTGGGACAATAGCTTGAAATGGGTTTCGTGAACGAATCGGAGGGGTTGGATGAATCTTTTGGGAATCGTTTTAGTTCACTTTCATGTACTGACTCTTTGAGGCGCGTGACTGCTTACTGCCTTCGAAGACTGACTATAGACGGAGCCAATAGCATTTGAGTGCGAGCTGGGAAGGAGTATTTCATTGGTTGGATCTACTGATCAATACGCCCCCTTCATTGAGTAGGTGTAACTTATCTGTCTGTCTGTCTGTCTACCTTTAATTATTCATGTTTGTTGATGTTTGTTGAACTTTTCCCATGGTTCATAACAGCCCATCAGCTTTCTAGATAATGAAATATTTGGGTGAAAAAAATATGATCTTATTTGATGTCTTTTTTTATTATTATTAAATTAAATTAAATTATGTATTTTGTGGAGAAAACGTAATGCTCCGGTGCTTATATACTTTTCTGTGATTTCTTAGTAGACTTTAAAAAATAAAACAAGTTTACGATTTCAGTAAGACTTTTTTAAGTCATGAACGGCTCGGCTTCGTTCATGACTCGCTCGCTGTCACCTACCTGCGTAAACATCATAGACTGTATAAAAACAGGTAAACATCTGCAGAAAAGGCCACTAAATGATGAAACGATTCAAATGATTCGATTCACCTAGATGATCACAATCTCCAGAACTAGTGGCTAGGAACTAGTTATTGGCCTGATGTTACTCCGGGTGATGTTTTGGGAGCACACTTGTAAGGGAAACAGCTGCGATTTGATAATACAGAAGGAAATTTATATCATACGATAATATTTAATAAAAATGGAGGATCAAGAAATGCAGTTGAAATGATGTTTTGGGAGCACACTTGTAAGGGAAACACAGCTGCGATTTGATAATACAGAAGGAAATTTATATCATACGATAATATTTAATAAAAATGGAGGATCAAGAAATGCAGTTGAAAGTAAAAAGAGGTACCATGGATAGATTCAGAGTTTTGATGTCTATTGATTCATGTTTTATAATCGACGACTCGGTGTACTTGTGTTTACATTAACTTTAACATCTAATTTACAATACTGAATTGATTATTAGACGCCTTATTTAAGCGTGTCAATGGTCTGATTTGAGATGACACATAATTTAATACGAACCTGATGAAGAGATACTGATTATATGTTTTGTTTATTTCTGCTACAGTGACTGATAAATTCACAGAGAGTATGTATGTTTTGGCCAATGAACCGTCGATAGCGCTTTATAGGTTACAAGAGCACGTCAGGAGATCCCTACCAGAGCTCGTGCAACACAAGGTAAGTTGCCTTATTTTAATGTGTTTTATTTGTTGCCTAGCCTGTATTACAGTAATACAGACAATACATTTGCCTAAACACTGTAATTTGGTTATTTTTAAAGATATTTGCCTGAATGATTAACATTTGACCTGCCATATTAGAATCTCACAGGTTTCACTTAAGAATCTCACTTTACATTAGAAATTATACACTGAACAAAATTATAAAACGCAACACTTTTGTTTTTGCCCCCATTTTTCATGAGCTGAACTCAAAGATCTAAGACTTTTTCTATGTACACAAAAGGCCTATTTCTCTCAAATATTGTTCACAAATCTGTCTAAATCTGTGTTAGTGAGCACTTCTCCTTTGCTCAAATTACAAAAATCAGTTAGAGTGTGCTGTCTAATCAGCATCTTGATATGCCGCACCTGTGAGGTGGATGGATTATCTCGGCAAAGGAGAAGTGCTCACTAACACAGATTTAGACAGATTTGTGAACAATATTTGAGAGAAATAGGCTTTTTGTGTACATAGAAAAAGTCTTAGATCTTTGAGTTCAGCTCATGAAAAATGGGGGCAAAAACAAAAGTGTTGCGTTTATAATTGTGTTCAGTGTAATAGTAAATTATAAAATATTATTTTTTTGCTGGAAAACAATGCCATACTGTGTAATTATTACTGATTTATTATTTCCTGCTACAACAAGCAACTGTTAAAAACCCATCTTTTCAAAATATCCTACACTTATTAGTTTAACTTAAGCTTTTTAATAGGGTATGTTTGTTATATTCTGTTCTATGTTTTGTCATGTTTTATTGTTGTTATTTATTGTCTTATGTTAAATATTATATATTATTGTCTTATATTGTGTTTTAATTTAGCCTATTTGTAGTGCATTGGGTATGATAAAGCACATTATAAATAAAATGTATAATTAGTATTACTTTAGCAAGCTGACTTAAGTGTTGTACTCATTTATTGTAGACAGACATGCAGGTGTTGTGTATTTATTTTGTTTTATTTTAATGTATTATCTTTGTGTTTTTGTAGCACTTTGGGTTTGCGAAACTTGCATAATAAATCAAATGTATTATAATATAATTTTATTATCAAGTTGACCTAAGTGTTGTAATTATGAATTTGTAGACTGATATGCAGATATGTATTTATTTAGCTTTATCATTGTTATTTATTGTATTTTCTTTTATTTTTGTAGCACTTTGGCTATGAGAAAAGTGCATTATAAACAAAAATATATATTTATTGTTATTATATTAGCAAGTTGACTGAAGTGCCGTGATGAATTGTGAATTTGTAGACAGACATGCAGAGTTGGGAGGAGCAAAGTCAAGGAGCAATCTACACTGTTGAATATGCATGCAGGTAAGATATATATTTTATATATTATATACATATATATTATGTAGTACCTTATTTAATGTACTTTATGTGTGTGTGTGTGTGTCTTTCAGTGCGGTTAAAAGCATGACGAATAGTAGTCTCTATTTCAAGAATATAGACGGTCTGCTCCGGCAAGCCATTTCACTGAAGGAACAGATCAGCAGCTCACAGGGTCGAAGGTTGTAGTCACTATCCATTTTAATGCAATTACATTCATTTACGTTATTATTATTTATTTATTTCGTTTTAGTTTTATATATCACTTCACTGTTAAATGTGAATGTGGCATTGACCTCCTGTAATTTTTCTTTGCTTGTTTGCTTCACTTTTAATTTGCTCACTTTTTCTGTTTTTAAACATACATGTCACTTCAGTGCTGTGAAACCTGCAATTAATCCAAATGATACACCCACACACACTTCAGTCACACCACCTTGACTCATGGAAGTCTTTCTCCAAGGTTAGTTTTACTTCATTTTTGTTTGTTTTTTTTCTAATTTACGCATGCCGTGTTAGTGGTAATTTGATAGTTTATGTACAAAATTTCATAAAAAAAACAACATCATTTCATAGTATTTCAGTTTTATTATGACAGAAATGTTAAATACCGATTCAGATCAGCTTCTCCCATAAGTTATTCAATTATGCTATTTTTCTTAACTTTTATAGTTGTATTGTTCTGTTCCAAAATATGTCTTTCTAGTAAAAAAAAGAGAACAATACACTATCCTACAGCTACACAAATTCTCAAGTATTTCAGTAGTAATTTCACATTTTAACAATTAGTGTGATTTCTAACACCTGTAAGTTGATATTAGGTGTATGAAAAATACATTTTTACATATTTTGCTTTAAATGTCACATAAATAATTTAAGATGCAATAATCTGATGAAAAAGCAGTACATTGTGAAATATTATTACAATTTTAAATAACTATTTTCTTATTTTAATGTATTTTAAAATGTAATTTATTCCTGTGATGCAAAGCTGAATTTGTCTTCAGTGTCACATGATCCTTCAGAAAGCAATTATTTAAACTGTAATAATATTACACAATATTAATGTTTTAAATGTTTTCATCAAATAAATGCAGGCTTACAGAACATAAGAGACTTATTTCAAAAACAAAACAAAAATCTTAATTATTCCACCAGTGTCTATGTGTATATACTGTATGTATGTGTGTGTGTATGTATATGTGACCATGGACCACAAAACCAGTCATAAGGGTCCATTTTTTCGAAATTGAGATTTATACATTATCTAAAAGCTGAATAAATAAGCTTTCCATTGATGTATGGTTTGTTAGGATAGGACAATATTTGGTCGAGGTACAACTATTTGAAAATCTGGAATCTGAGGGAGCAAAAAAAATCAAAATATTGAGAAAATCGCCTTTAAAGTTGTCCAAATGAAGTTCTTAGCAATGCATATTACTAATCAAAAATGAAGTTTTGATATATTTACGGTAGGACATTTACAAAATATCTTCATGGATTTACTTAATATCCCAATGATTTTTGGAAGAAAAATCAATAATTTTGACCCATACAATGTTTTTTTGGCTATTGCTACAAATATACCCCGGCGACTTAAGACTGGTTTTGTGGTCCAGGGTCACATATATAAATGACAGTACATATTGTATTATTTAATGCCCATCTTAACATCAGACTAGATGTGATACCATTCATACTAAAGTTGAATCCTTGATCGTGGCTTTTCTAGCAAGTACAGATCTCATCTCACTGTTGACCCCGGTCCAGGGTTTGGCCTGTGCCTGAAACAGGCTGGACTCTGTCGAAAGTGTCCGGTGCGTCCGTCCACTCCCACCGCCACTGTAGCCGTCCTTATCGCTGCGAGGGCCGATAGATGCCCAGTACTGTGAGTTAGGATCGATGTGAGCGGGGTTGATGAAATGGCTGTGCAGGTTGGCTAAACTGTGCTGCCTCTGTGGCTTTTCCACAATGCTTAGGTTCGACGTACGGATTCCAGCGATGTTTTCAGGGTTGCTGTGGTACATGGTGTGGGCATGTTCATTGTGGAAGTGTTTGGCTGTATGTGCTGCCCGTATTAGGGAGTGAATAACGATAAGTAGCAGGACGAGAACACCGGAGGAAAGCACGCACACGCTGGCTATGCCCGTCTCAACTTCAAACACCAATAACATGTAAATACACATGGCTGTGAGGGGAAAAATGAAATGTATGTCAAATCACTCCATGATGTGTCATCTGAAAGATGAATATAAACTAATGTACTGTTGTTTTCCACAGGAAAAGAGCTTTGGATCCTGGCATGCTAAAGGATGGAGGGGAAAAGCACAGCTCTGGGATATAAACTGATGAAGATCTGGATAAAATAGATCTGAATATTCCATATTCACTTGTTGCCACCACTTAATATTAATGATGATTACTACTCTAAAATATTGAAGCCCATTGTCAAATCCGAGTTACAAAATAAAAAAGGTAATTCTGAGTTTAAAATAAGAAATAAATACATATAGTGAGATCAAAGTCACAATTAGGAGTTGCAACTCCAGGAATATATTGCAGTTGCTAGACTTAATGTCACATTATGCAATATAAAGTCACAATTTGCAAGGTTTAAAGTCAAATTGTGAGATGAAAGTCACAGTTGGGAAATATAAAGTTGCAACTGCAAAGAAAATATTGCATTTGCCAGATTTAATGTAACATTGAAGTGATGAAGTTACATTATAAAATTTAAATACACAATTATAAAAATGTAATGTCTCAATTAGCAAAAAAAAAGTTGTAATTGTGAAGTTTAATGTCACACTGCAACATTTAAAGTCACATTATGAGATACAATGTCACAAATAGAATATATAAAGTTGCAACTGCAAAGGAAAATATCGGCGTTGCGAGATTTAATATTGCATTGCGAAATGTAACATTATGAGAGATAAATTAAAAGTCACAATTGCAAGATATAAAGTCATGATTGCCACTTTTTTTCTTTATTCTGAGGCAGAAATGGGCTTCCCATTACATTTTTTGGTATTGACATATGATATTTATAAGCTGCTTTAGGTGTTCTGGTTACAATTTGTTCACATTTTGCACATTAATTCTTCATTTGTTGTAATAAGGTAAATGTAACTGTTCTGTAAATGTGTATATGCTGAATTTAAAGATTAAAGTTTTTAAGTATAATTCATGACATGACTTCCATGTGGTTTTTGTGTAGCACTTACCAGCTAAGTAAACTGAAACTCCAAGGCAAAACAGTCCAATGGTCACATGCCGAACAACCCTGTTATCCAATAAAAACCAGTCGGCCCTAGGATAGAAGCAAAAACAGATCATTTCTTGTTGCATGGACGAGTAGCAGGGCCTCAATTTGCAAAACAAATAGACTGATTTCAAAGACCTGCTAGAATGTGGTTCTTTGAATTATTAGACATTTTAAAATGTTCAAACCTGGGTTATATCTGAGAAAGTTGTTCTGGAGGTCAATATGAAATTCAAAAGTCCATTAAATGTCATTTACCTTTGATATACAGTGTGGGCCCCAAAAAATATTTGGATATTTGAGCTATAGCATTTTCACAGAGCTAACTCTTTTTCTCTCAATTTTTTGTTTCTCTCAGTGACTTTCAATGTTATTTTTAGTTGATGAATAAAGAAATTCTCCTCAAGTTCTCACAGGTGTGATTCATCACATTTACTATATGTTCCAGTAACGTTCAACAACCAAAAACTGTCCATATGATTTTTGTATGAAGGGCTTTACAACTGTTTTATCACTTAAACTCTTTTGGGGGAATGTTTTGCTCGAAAAGTGTGCTTGTATCATTCTTTCAAATTTGGTTTAAGATTCTGTATCTAATTCTATGATAAAGTGTCTACATACGTGTCTCCATTACCTTTGTGTATCTGGTTCTTCACCACGGCATATTTCAGTAGCGAAATAGCTGTGAAGCAAACACACAACAACTGAGCTCAAGTTGAGTGTCAGAGACAAGGCTGAGAGGACCGTGGAAACAGCCATTAACACAGCTGTGATCTCACTCGACCCTAAAGTAGACGAATCCTTTATAACAGCCTGTTGCGTTTGGAGCTGGAAGATCAAAATGACGGACAATACGGACATTATTGCGGACAAAATCCCTAAAAACGCGAGTACCACGAGAGAACGCTGACTGTAGGAATGCGTCATGTCCGACAGTGAATAAATGCCCGATTTACTATGTAAACAAACCGCCAAATCTGCGAAAGTCCATCAAAAATGATGTTTTTCCACTTTTCCTCGATATCTTCCCACTATGTTTTCTGTTTGCGGGTTTCTTGACAAGGAAAACAAACGATGCTTGAGAGGCTGCTGTGGAATGCGCGTGCTCTCGTGCCGCTGTTGTTCAGTCAGAGCATGTGATCCACTTTAAATCCCCAGATTAAAAACTTTTTTCATGCAACAATGGAGTTTTTATTTGGATTTATTCGCCCAAGCAATGCAGCAGCTTGCTCGTCCTGCACTTATATTTGGCTCTTGAGAACTTTTCTCCAAAGGAATGCACATGCCTATCCATGTTTTGTTGTTCAGTGCATGGAACAGGTGTAGTGCACTAATTAAATTTTTCATGAAACATTCTGCGTGTGCCTCAAGCATAACCAAATTTGGGGACAAAATATAGTTTTATTTTTTATTAGTCTTCTTATTATGTATCTTTACAGTTTTTAACTTTTATATTTTAAAAGTTATAGGCTACATTTCTTTATTTAGCAGTCGCTTTTATCTAAACCCAGACAGCACACGTACGTTTTCAAGATGTCTGTTAAAGATCGCTTGATCTGGAAAGCATCTGCTGTGTACAAACATCTGTCTGTAAGATGTCAGTTTTACATACAGTTGAGGTCAAAAGTTTACATCCCCCTTTCAGAATCTGCCAGGGGCGCCGCTATCAATTTTGGGCCCTATGAAAGAATATGAGGTTGGGCCCCCTACCGCACCAAACATACACTATATTGCCCAAAAAACTATAAAACTCAAAAAAACTCATCGCCAAACACCAATGACTTGTACATATGCGTACAATCATGCCCAAACTGTGGCAACAAAGATGGAAATACAAATTTTAAATACATGAATTATGTTTCCATCTTTGATGCCACAGTTTTGGAAGTGCCTTTTTCTGTTCTAAAGATCAGTCTTTTTTTAAAACCTTGCCTTATACACAGAGGCATTGTCGTGTTAGAATAGAAAATGGTCCTGTTCAAACTATTGGTATAAAATTAGAAGCACACAATTCTCTAGAATAGCATTATATGCTTTTTTATTTACTAAAAAATAGAAATTACTAAAGTAGTCAAACCTGTTCATTAGAAGGGGGGTTTAAAAGTGCGTTTGCCCCCCTCGAACTCGAAGACATCTCTAATTTGACAGTTTACCATCTGATCTCACTCATGACTCTAGGCTACGTAGGACGGGACGAAACCATGAAGTGAATGGGGGAGAAAATTTTGCTGGAAATGCAGAAATAAGCCGTAATTTTGTTTTATTTGTAACTCTTTGGTAGATACATTTATAATTTATATTACATTACTACTACTACTGTTACTACTAATAAAACAGGGGGCCCCAAAAGTGCGTCTGGCCCTTAGAATCGTCCTAATCGTCCTTTTATGTGTCTAAAGCAATAACTTCATGCTGTAGTATTTCTTATTCTTTAACTAATAACTTAAGGAATGAGCTTGCTAGAATGCTAAAAATGTTTTTGTTTTGGTGGGTTTGAGTGAAATGGGCCTACTTGCATGACAAGATCATTAAAGCGGTGCATATTTGTAGTGTCATTCACAAAAATATGTATATTAAGAATGATTATTTTGCACAAAAATTAAACTACACAACAAGAAAGATTTATAGATCTGGAGGAATGGGTCAGGGTTTGAGAGCACTGAGGTAAGAGACCCGGCGACTGCATTGCCTTTTTTGTGTGTTTTGAAAGTGGTGCAAATAGAGGCAGTAGTTGCTGCCTTTTAAAACTGATAAAGCTTTGCTTCGTTGCCTTAGAGACAAGCATTGCGCTCTGGAGAACTCTTAGTTAAGGCAATGGAAAGCTTTTTGAAAAATAGCCCACATCCAATCACATGTTCTGATTTCTAAGAACTAGTGCTTGATTATAAATTACTCTGAAATATATGACATTCTATACATGCAATATCCTGATGAAAAAGGGAAAGACTATCATCTTCACTCTTCTTTTTGTATGTTACGGGTGCAGAAGCAGTACTGAAGATATAAAGAGCATCAAGCCTACGGTAGGCCTTTATCAGGAACATTTTATTTATGAATCTAAATGTTATAAGCATTATATTTAAGCTTATTTACATAAAGGTGAAACGTTGCTTGTTACCTTAACCCTGAATGCGCAGGTGGGTTTTTTTTTCTCAGAATGGGCTGATGGGAACTCAAGGTCTGCTGCTGTGCTGAACGCGATAAGCCAGACACTAAAAAAACATCGCCTGAAGAATCGCCTAAACATGAACGCTGACCAGAGAGGCTATTTCTGAATCCGAGAGATTCACCACATGTACAAAAACTTCAGGCCGCTGATATTGTCAAAAGCAGAAGTGAGAAGTTTCAGGGAAAAAAAGTTGACACTTGACACTTTCCAGACTTTCCTTTATTCGATATGAGACGCAGTTATGTGGAGTAGTAATTATATTAACTGCTATAAATTTATTACACACTTGACTTTACATAAAGGTTCCAGTTAACTTAAAAAGGTTTTACACTCTTAAAAATAAAGGTTCCAAAAGGGAAGAACCATTCTGGGTTCCTCAAAGAAACTTTCAGTGAGCAGTTCTTAAAATAACAATATTTTTCTTAGTATGAAGACCCTTTAAATAATCTAAAGAATCTTTTTTTGACTATAGAGAACCTTTTGTGTAATGAAAAGGTTCCATGGATGTTAAATGCTCTTAATGGAACCATTAACGCCAATAAAGTATTTTTTAGAATTTGAACCTTTACAGTGCACACTTTAGTACAAGAGGAGAACATTTTAATGTTCTACAAAGAAAAACGTATTCTTTACTTTGATGCAAATAATGAAGCTTTGAAGAACTGAGAAATTAATATAGTGATATGAGAGTCTTAATATGATTATGAATCTGTATAACTATTTAACTTTCTCACCTATTATTAGATGTTTAGTTAAATTTAATTATATTAATTGACATAAAATCAGAAAAAAGAGACATAATAGCCAGACTTTTAATTTTATTTAATTTTATTTAATTTAATTTAATTTAATTTTATTTTATTTTATTTTATTTTATTTTATTTTATTATTTTAAAATGCTCCAACCCTAAATGAAATCTTTATTTTCTCCTTTATTTTTTTATTTTATTTTATTTTATTTTAAAATGCTCCAACCCTAAATGAAATCTTTATTTTCTCCATAAATTATATTGAATAGTCAATATGCCTTTTTAGGCAAGACACAGGCAAAATTGGTCAGTTTTTTAGATTTTTGGGCTATTTTGCTTTCATAACACTTTATCTATTTGCATCTGTGGATTAGAGTTACAATACATATCTTTTAGAGCCTTTTTCTCATTTGTTTTCATAGTAAGCCAGAAATCGCCACTTCAGCTCCACTGATTTATATAATATTCTTAAAAATAAGCATATATGTAAAATGTATCTTTTCTGTCTGTTCACAGTATTTGTTTTATTTATGAAGTGATAAAATAATATAAGAAAACCTTTAATATGTCAACAAAATAAAATGAAAAATTTGAACTTGGCTTTAAACAGTGCTTCGTTTTCTCTTCTGGAAATGTATGCAAGTGCATATTTAATTACAAAATTCCTCATATGCCTCATTTAAATGTAACATTTCTGAAAACTTGTCTTAATGTACTGTGATTAATCAACTGGGATGATGTCTGTTAGTTGAAAGTCAAATTTGTACCCTTTTCACCTGTGGTGTCTTGCCTTAAAATCAATGTTTATGTTTGTTCCTTCCAGACTGGAGGGAGCTTCCTGCAGGAGGGATGCGGAGGGACTTTCGGGAGCATGACATGAGGTTGCTGTTTCTTGCATCAGATGACATGCAGATTAAACTCTCAGAGGGGGACTGAAGCCACTGTGTTCATGAGTGAGAGATATTGGTAAACTCTTTATAGCATGTGAAGTAGATTTCTCTTGTGCATCTCATTGTCACTTTTTAATGGGAAGTAGTCTGTGGGTTCATAAGAGCCTGCTAAGATAAATTACAAAAATGGAAACTCGCTAAAATGACCTCTGAATGAAGTTCTGTGCCCTGTATGGAATTGTGAATATGTTATTATTTGTATAGTGATTTGAATACATATTTTGAGGTGGTTACCCTGTTGTAAAAAAATAATGATAGTGAATAGGAAAAAGTAAAATATATGTATTTAAAATTTTATGCATAGATATTTTAATTTCAATTTTTCTTTCATGGAAATCTATAATAAAAAATTTAATTTTCTTGGAATAGTGTAATGAAATGTATACCTATTTTATGTATGTTGAAAATTTATATATATATTAATCATTTATTCATCATTTCCCCTTAAAATATGAAGCAAATTTGTCCAAATTAGGGGTCTGTATACTGTAGCCTATATAAAAGTTATATAGAAGTTTCATAACTTTTTATGGCATTTTTATGAATTGATTTCTGCTTATAATCTTTTATAATGAACAGTATTATAAAGTTTTGCTCAAAAAATGTAGCTTTGGACCAGGCTAAAACTCCTGCCAGCACATAACACAGTTATGTTACATTGTAATTAAACAAAATAATACTTTTATTATTTGATTATTGTTATATATTAATTAGACTAATTCATTCATTCATTTGTAAAGGCTTTTTCAGTTCAGTTTAATATTGGCATGTCTCTATTGCGTTATTAATTTTAATAGGTGAATTAAACTAGTTTAATAGCGTCATCACGTTTTTACAGTGTTTAATGTGCTTAACATAAAAAACGACAATGTTCTTAATCTTTCTCTTTTCGTTATTCACTTTGTACGCTAAATATTTAAGTGTATTTAAAGTATCCGAAGGGTTTTCTATTAAGCGAATGACACATAATAAAAGTAATGGCGTCTTTTGCAGCCAATAAAACTCGACAGAGGCGGGTGCAAAACTCTAAAGTAGGCGGTGGCTGCTGATGGTGTGGACAGGCGCAGATGATTGGCGTCTCTTTCCGCCAATGGGAACGCTGAGGGGGCGTGGTATTTTCTGCCTGATGCCACTGCTGTGGGAACAGCTGGAGATGATTGGCGTCGTTTTCAGCTAATGGGAACGCCGAGGGGGCGTGGTTTTCTCTGAGCTATGCTGCTACAGTATGAACAGCTGGAGATGCGCTGTTGTCTAAAGAAGCTCGACGATCATCAGATGATGTGAACTCCTCCATTCAGCTGATTCATCTTATTTTGCAGACTGGTGACACTCTTCTTAACGACTCAGCCGACTGGTTAATTGTCAAAACCAGGTAAGATCGTTTTTTTAATAGTATAAAACTGTTTTTTTGGTTGTTCACATATATATATATATATATATATATGTGTGTGTGTGTTATATGCTTCAGACACACACACATACAATAAATAAAATATAAATGGGTATTGCTAAATAATTTCACTCTATATACATATTGATATTAATATTGTATTAATTCTAATGAAGTATTAATAATAGTAGTAATACGATTATTAATTATTTATTTAGCAATGCATAAATATAAATAATATATTACAATTAATAATATTTATACATACTACTACTAATAATAATAATATAAAAATATTTTTTCAAATGCTATAAGCATAAAAATATTATTTAAAAACAAAACAAAAAAATATTGCAAAATACTATAATAGTTTGATAAATATGTATATACAATTCAAGATTTAAAGCATAGAAAATTAGGCCTTTTGTTCGCTCACTAGTTCTAATCAAGCCACCATCAATGTGTTACCTTGAGAACGTGAGAACGAATGCATAACGCTTTATTTATTACACAAAGTGTTGTTAACGCTTTTTTCTCAACAGATAAATTGGTATTGCAATAGCTCTCATAGCTCTCTATATAATATAATATATAATATAGTGTTATAATATAATTAATACATATTAATATAAAATATATTTTCCTATATAAATAGCAAAATATATTTTATATATATATATATATATA
>NW_015662954.1:840705-846099 GCF_001515625.1 Sinocyclocheilus rhinocerous
TATATGCTTCAGACACACACACATACAATAAATAAAATATAAATGGGTATTGCTAAATAATTTCACTCTATATACATATTGATATTAATATTGTATTAATTCTAATGAAGTATTAATAATAGTAGTAATACGATTATTAATTATTTATTTAGCAATGCATAAATATAAATAATATATTACAATTAATAATATTTATACATACTACTACTAATAATAATAATATAAAAATATTTTTTCAAATGCTATAAGCATAAAAATATTATTTAAAAACAAAACAAAAAAATATTGCAAAATACTATAATAGTTTGATAAATATGTATATACAATTCAAGATTTAAAGCATAGAAAATTAGGCCTTTTGTTCGCTCACTAGTTCTAATCAAGCCCACCATCAATGTGTTACCTGAGAACGTGAGAAACGAATGCATAACGCTTTATTTATTACACAAAGTGTTGTTAACGCTTTTTTCTCAACAGATTTACAGGTTTAGTGCAGATTTACAGTTTCCGTGTTATTTCAAAATGATTATACCAAAGATATCCAATTATATTTATTGAGTTTGCAAATTCTTTATTTATCTATTGTCCAAATCTGCAAATATTGCATTCTAAATGTACATTTTTGTAATATACGCACTCCCTGACAATCAAACCCAGCTTTGCAGTTGTATGCTTTGCCACTTAAACAGTTTACAAAGGTCAAAGGGTGAAATCCACCACAAAACACATTTCTGCAATCTAACAGACCTTCTTACACCAGGATGTAAATTTATACCCCAGGGACCATGTTGCATTTTGCAAAATACAGAAACCATGCATCCAGTTCATATATTGACATTTACCTACCTGATGTGCATTTACTGCACCATAAACAAATGATAATGTTGTGCCATAATCATTTCGAAAGCATATGTAGCCTTTCTTTTGCTTCTTGAGCTTCTTAGACCGTTTGCTCTTGTCATTTGGTATGCAAATACAAATCTTACTTGCTATTTTTGGCGCACGCAGGTTTCTCATCCCACCGATACACGCACATACCAGCCATTAGCTTCAGCCACCAACAGCCGAACTGTCTGTACTCTACAGGTGCCAGTTGCATATGGTTTTGAAACAGTTTGGACGGCCATTAGCAAATTATTATTTGCTCTAGCGTTCTAGAGCTCATGTATTTTCATTCCCCTGCCCAAACAGCTTCGACTAGTCTCGACAGACGTGTTTGTTGTTGGAGCTCTGATGGTTTTGGCCCCGTGAGGGACCCAGCAATTAGTCCCCTTCGGCCCCAGAGTGAGTGCTGCTCTGCGGGAGCCCGTCAGCGTACCATTGCCACTGTGTGTGTGTATTCTTTTCCACTGTCTGGCCTCTGGGAGAATCTCACAGGAAGCTGAATGTACACCGTGGGCAGACAGGATCCTGAGGTGCAATAGTTGCATTATTACATACTACATCTTTCATTGAATCACTATTTAATTGTGTGCAAGCTATTTAAATTTGTAAAGTAAATTGGTTTTCTTTTTTTAATTTAAATGTATATGTATATGATTTTTAGAAAAGGTCCACCTCTCAAACTAACCATCAGTGGGGCGTAAGCAGATCAATGAAAACGTACAAATGAGATCATACGAATTCCCGAGCAATTCACCATAAGATTGCCATAAGAGTGTGTGTTTTTTTCTGTCTGTGGAAAAACTAGGTCCTTTGTTCAATTGTTGCATTATTACATACATCTTTTACTTTTTTATTTTATTTTATGTGCAGTCCAACTGAAGTAGTTAAGAAATTACCTTTTTTTCTGTATGTATTAGCTAATTGAAATGAAGTAAGTTGAGCAGCGTAATTTTTGAACATTTAATCACTATTTAATTGTGTGCAAACTATTTGAATTTGTGAAATAAAATTGTTTTCTTGTTTCTTGAAATAATTTCTTTTGGCTTAAATGTAGCATTACTGAAACCCAAGTACTGGATTTTCAGCAAAGGTTGCCTTTTTTTAAACACACACACACACACACAAGTATATACTGTATATACTGTATTAAAAATAGTGTGCATATATAACATTCAGTCTTGGAACTTGCATTCAGAATTCATAAGTATTCATATGATTTGAGTAAATGACTGGCGTCATTTGTGTGTATATTGGATAGATAGATAGATAGATAGATAGATAGATAGAAAAAAGCGTAACTATTTTATGTTTTGTCAAATTGGTGGTGGATTAGAATTATTTTTTTATTATTTAATTAATAGGAAAATATACGATTTTTAGAAATGGTCCACCTCTGAAATTAACTGTCAGTGGGCCGTAAGCAGATCAATGAAAACGTATAAATTCGCAGGCAGTTTGACCTTTTGTTCGCTTGCTATTTCTCATCAAGCCACCATCAGTGTGTTACAAATGAGATCATATAAATTTGCCACCAATTCGCCAGAACTAAAAAAAAAATTGATAATGAATTGCTGAGTGTATTGGGCATGATGTTTCTGTCTGTGGTTGTGTCTACTATAGCATCACCAATCAGTTTGTTGATTAGTCTCCCAAAACCTGACTTAAAGCTCAAAACAACAACAACACATTGTAATGATGCTTATAGTCGCATTGGTTTGCGAGCAAAGGCATTCACAAATTTGAGGAACTTAGCCCAACACGTTGTTTGGTGATAGTGATCTTGTCACAAATGCTTCTCACTTCCTCGCATTACATTTATATCTCATGACCAACTGCCCGACAATGATGCAGGCCACCTGTCAAAGCCTTTTAGGTGTGTGTGTCTGTGTATGGAGAATATCATAGCCTACTGGTATTGTCTTTATATGGTTATAATGGCACAAAACAAGGATTCCTCCACTTGTCCGTCTGTGTGCCAAGGGGAGGGTGTGAGGGCAACGGCCACTCATGGATCGTGGGAACAGCATCACTCTCTCCGTAAACCACTGGCTTTAAGATTTTAAAAATAGATGAGGTTACATATGCCTAATATGAGAGAAAAAAGCATAGCTGAAGTCCCGGGGTTTTTACATTAGCGGTTAGCCACCATGCTAACAGCAGCCCACATGAAAAAATACTAATTTATAGATTGTTTTTTTTTTATAGTAATTTATAGTAAATACTATAGTGTTTTTGAACCATACTATAGTAAAGTACTTGAATTAATTTGTTGTGGTAATTCTATAGCTGCTGTAGTAATATAACAACTATAGTAATATAAACAAATATCCCTGTTGAAAAAACCAGCATATGCTGGTTAGGTATGTTTTGACGCTGGAATGCTGGTTTAAGCTGGTCCTTTGCTGGTTTATGCTGGTCCTTTTGCTGGTTTATGCTGGTCCTTTGCCAGCACATGACCAGCATAAACCAGCAAAAGGACCAGCATAAACCAGCAAAGGACCAGTTTAAACCAGCAAAGGACCAGCATAAACCAGCAAAGGACCAGCTTAAACCAGCAAAGGACCAGCTTAAACCAGCAAAGGACCAGCTTAAACCAGCAAAGGACCAGCTTAAACCAGCAAAGGACCAGCTTAAACCAGCAAGTGAATTTATAACAGCTAAGGGGGTTTTAGGCACTCCGCTTCGTGTCGTGCCTAACAACGCCCCTTAGCTGTTATAAATTCACTGTAAACCACGGTTTCTTGGGGCTTATTGCTTTAATATATACAGTATAATACACTTTACTATAGTATGGTTAAAAAACACTATAGTATTTACTATAAAGTACTATAGTATTTTTTTCATGGGGAATGAGTAGGTCTGAAAGATGGGATTGATAGCTAATACATTAGCAAAGCCAAATATATGATTGTATTTCACTGATTTATGGCCTGATATTACTGGCCTATGTGAAAATTGTAAGTCAAATGAAGCTATAAGCTTAGCGTACATACCAGAGGTCTTGATTTTTGCAGTTTTTGCAATGAATTGTGGTTATTATCAACATCAGATAAGTGTCATTCTTGTTTAGAAACTTGAAGATATTTTCTACTGAAGGTTTTTTGCTTTCTATGTCAGCTACTAGAATCTCAATGCTGTTTAATGCAGCAAACAGCTTAGCAGATTCTAGCTACAATGCCGTAACTTACCTAAATGTTAGCTACTAGCAATTTAGCTAAAAATAGTCATTCTAGTGTGACTTCACTATCAAATGTGCATGAAAATAGCAAAGCAGATGTGCTGAGTGGAGAATTTTAATGTTTTTTGAAGCCCAAAATAAAATGAAGTGTTAGCTTTAGCTACTAGCATTTTACTATGCGACAGTGACTGATGTCCCTCAACCAGGAAACTTTACATAACCCCCCCTAAGATCAACTGTTGGTGTCCGTTTCGCTCATGGGAGAACAGGGGGTGGACAGGAACTTTCCCTTCATCGAAATGCACTATTATTCTAAGTGCGGTTGTAACGCTAATGCTAACTTTACTCTACCTTTAAATGGAGATGACATATTTTTAACCCGTGCCCTGTGGAAATGCTCATGTTTGTGTTGGGATAACCCAGACTGCGGGGGTGTTAGCCTGTGCGCCCGGGTTAACTTTATTCCCTACTGACCCTCTGGAGGGTATAAGTACACAAACGGCTGGTAGTTGGTATTGGCTGATCACATCACACATGAGCAGTTCCCACTATATTTACAAAAGCAATACATATACTGATGTTACTGCAGCAATATGACTGGCAATGAATTGTGAACTGTTGTGCACATATATTTCATTATATATATAGCAATATATAATATGTTTATTTTATTATATTATTTTATATATTAAATGTTATTTGTTATTTATAATATAATTTTTTTATTTTATATTATGCTGTAAAAAGTGTAAACAAATAAAAATGACACACATTCTACTACTAAATTAAATTTTTCCTTCTGTCCTGCTGATTTAGGAAAAAACCCGCTCCGAACACCAAGCATCATGGGGCGGAAGAAAATACAGATCTCTCGGATTCTTGACCAGCGAAATCGACAGGTTTGTACTTATTTAATTTCATGCTGTTAAAATACATGAAATGACATCCGAACATATTTTGTTTCTATAATATAGACTTTTTTTGTTTTGTTTGAAACTGAATATTTAGTAGGAAATAATGTAAGGCGAGTTTGATTTTAGCAATTAGGATTTGATTGGTGGATGTTATCCTGTATTATTATCAGTGACCTTTTTTTATTTCACCCACACGGAAACAATATTTAAAACAATATTTAATTTTGATCAAGATGTTTTGGTAACACTTTAGTATAGGGACCCATTCTCACTATTAACTAGTTGCTTATTAGCATGCCTATTATTAACATATTATCTGTTTATTAGTACTTATAAAGCACATATACTGTGCTTTCTGTTCCCAATACCTAAACTTAACAACTACCTTACTAACTATTAATAAGCAGCAAATTAGGA
>NW_015662954.1:847001-848698 GCF_001515625.1 Sinocyclocheilus rhinocerous
ATTCTCACTATTAACTAGTTGCTTATTAGCATGCCTATTATTAACATATTATCTGTTTATTAGTACTTATAAAGCACATATACTGTGCTTTCTGTTCCCAACACCTAAACTTAACAACTACCTTACTAACTATTAATAAGCAGCAAATTAGGAGTTTATTGAGGCAAAGTCATAGTTAATGGTTTATTAATAGTGAGAATTGGACCTTAAAATAAACTGTGACTGATTTTTTTAATGTATACAACATTATGAAAACAACTTTTTTCAGCTGCACTGATCAGTTTTGCATAATACAACCAAGGACGTTTCCATTGATTTTGATTTCATGTTGTATATTAATCTATATATCTTTATTGTTCATATATCTGACAAAAGAATGGGGCTTGCTTACTTTTAGACCATCAGGGACTAAATTATGTAATGTTTTCACACCTTCGCCATTCTCACACAAAAATCAATGGTAGACGGTAGACTTTTGCTCTACATCAGAATGTGATATTTTAATCCAGGGCAAAAGACCTCAAGGTGTGAAACATGGGCTTTGCTATGGGGCGAAGACAACGTATGTCCAAAAAAAGACTCCAAAACGATACACAGCGTGAGAAGTCAAACCATTATAGCTTTGTGGCATCTATCAGAAGTTTCTGTAACAATAGTCCTGTGGTTTGTTCTCTTCTTCAAGGTGACATTTACCAAGCGCAAATTTGGTCTGATGAAAAAGGCCTACGAGCTGAGCGTGTTGTGCGACTGCGAGATCGCTCTTATCATCTTCAACAGCACTAACCGTCTTTTCCAGTACGCCAGCACCGATATGGACAAAGTGCTGTTAAAGTACACCGAATACAGCGAACCTCACGAGAGCCGCACAAACACTGACATACTGGAGGTACATGCCAAATCTCGCCCTTCTGAAGTGTGTTCATTATTAGTATGTTACCAAATCAGATGAGCTACCGCTACGGTTTTACTGTGCTTGATATAACTGTAACATAACCAAAGTCCCACAACTAGTTTGTAATTGCAAATGAAGCTGGAGATGTTTTGCCCTGAACATCATATAGATATGCCTGTATATTTAGAAAAAAAAAGACCATTATGCTTTATTTTGCATTATGTTTTCATTTAATAATTATATTATTTATAAATGATTTTATTTGAATGAAATAGTTTTATTCAACAAATGATGCTTTAAATTGATCAAAAGTGACAGTAAAGACATTTGAAAGGTCACAAAGTTTTCTGTTTCAAAGTAAATGCTGTTCTTTTGAACTTTCTATTCATCAAAGTGTTCTGGAAAAAATGTGCACATTTTGCACAAAAATATTAAGCAGCATAACTGTTTTCAACATTGATAATAATAATAATAATAATAAAAGCATCAAATCAGCATATTAGAATGATTTCTGAAGGATCACGTGGCACTGAAGACTGCAGTAATTACGCTTTTGCATCACAGAAATAAATTACATTTTAAAATGGAATACACTTATTCAAAATTGTAAAAATATTTCATAATATTCCTTTTTTTTACTATATTTTGATCAAATAAATGCAACCCTTGGTGAGCATAAGAGACTTCTTTCTCTCTCTCTCTTTATATATGTGTATATATATATATATATATATATATATACTCTATATACTGTGTGTGTATATATACAATATATATATATATATATATACACTACCGCACAAAA
>NW_015662954.1:848771-854497 GCF_001515625.1 Sinocyclocheilus rhinocerous
TGTGTGTGTGTGTGTGTGTGTGTGTGTGTGTGTGTGTGTGTGTGTGATTTTCATTTATTTATTTTTCATTACAAATAGTTTGTTTCATTAGAGAACTAAGTATCATATTGAGCTGTGGTGCTCATATGAGAGATGGAGGTTGGAATTCAGTCGATGTCATGTCCTGATCCAATTTTTCCTCCTTCACCCCAAATTCGCTCTTTTCTCCTCTCTTCCGTCGTCTTTCTCTCTGAGTGCTCCAGACTTTGAGAAGGAAAGGACTGGGGCTGGATAATTCAGAGCTCGATCAGGAAGACAGTGTGACGATGGGAACGGAGAAATACCACGACGGCATGGACCTCTCCATCGCTCGCCAACGCTATTATGTTAGTAGAATCGAAATGAGCCAAATGCCTGTGTTTATCTGACAGGAATGCCTAAAGTAATGTTATAAATCCACTCACAGGCTCCTTCGCTCCTGCCTTCGGAAGTGATGGCTGCAAGTCCCGAAAACGGCTACAGCAACTCCTCCAATCCAAACCTAGGTTCCCATCGGACTCTGTCCTACAAATCTTTGTGTACCAGACCGGGCTCAACCGGTTCTGTCAGCTCCAACTCCCATCCGGCTCTCATGGGACCACATGCAGGTAAGTAAGGTCCATGTTGTTTTAAACGGCCAAGACATTTCCAAATATTTGTTAACATGACTAGACTTATCCTTCACTATTAAAATAAAGGCTATATTAAAAGGTACACTATGTAACGTTTACGTAGTAAACATAGTATGTAACATAGTAACATAGTATGTAACGCCCTCTAGCTGTTGAAGCATTAAAACTGCAAGTTATTTGAAAAGGAACATTGTTATGATAATTACTGTAAGTGAGAGGTTATTCATATTATTGTTATTACGTACGTGTTATTATTATTAAACATTGTGTTCTGAACCTAGTCAATAGACAGCAGATGTGATGCTATGCAAACTATGTTGATTCACAGGGTTGGGAGGGTTACTTTTAAAATGTATTCTGTTACAGTTACAAATTACTTCATCAAAAAAGTATCACGCAATCTGATTACTTTTGGATTCCTTTTAGTCACATATGTAAATAAAGTCAAAAAATCTATATCTAAGTACTTTTATTTAACTATGACTTTAAAATTAAAAGTAATAAAAACTATAGTAAAAACTATTAAAAATCGTGTTTCACCATCTAGATATTACAGCCCGTATATATATATATATATATATATATATATATATATATATATATAAGGCTATGCAGACATCTAGTGGCTATACAGTTTAATATTGCAGTTTTATTTTTATTAGGCTATTGTTATTTTTTTTCTTTAACATGTAGCCTACAAGTAAAAATATAGTTTATACACAACATTAAAAAAATTTACACCATATACATATTAGTCTATTTTAAAATAAGTCTACATGTCGAAATGCATGTGAAATGCTGTGATCTTTCTTTATTTCATTGACTGATCCGGGGTGTGTGGACTCTTGTGTTAATTTCTACATTTTCCAGCTCTTTTTTCACTAGAAAACTTACACACAACTGCAGTCATGCACACCATGGAATTTTAAATCCCTAACAAACACTAAATTTTAGCTAACATGATGATTTCCATGCTATTCGTACCTGCAAATGTTCAAGTTGGTTGAGTAGCCTTTGTTAAAGCAAGAGTCTTCATGCATAGCTTACGCTGTACAACTATGTTATTTCCTTTATCCTTTTTGAAGACAAAATAACTGTGAAATTTCCAGACATGAAAACATTTTTCCCAGCAGGAAGCATCGTAATTAACTGTAGCGGCGTCTCATCCCGCATTTGAGTAGAATAATTGTAGACGGGTTTTATTTGCGCATGCACCAGCAGGCAGTTCACGTGTGTCAACAGAACCAGGAACTACTGTATGATAAAGCAATGCTAAATATAGCGTTATTATGTCAAAAAAACTCATTTATTTAATTTTAAATTAAACAAATGTAATCCTGATAGTATTCCCACTTTTTACAAAATGTAACTGTAATCTGAATACTTAGTTTTTTGACGTAACTGTAACGGATTACAGTTACTAGATTTTTGTATCCTGATTACTTAACGCCGTTACATGTATTCCGTTACTCCCCAAGCCTGTTGATTCATGATTTATTATGGGTACTGTCGCTTTTGCTTTTTGCTTGCTTTTTTCTTTTTAGTTCACGGTTTAGATGTTGTGGTTTCAAGCTAATTCCACTGCGAATAGCAATATGGAAGGCAGACGGGGCCAAAAGTCTTTAAACGGAATGGTTTGTCGTGTTAATGCGGCAATTTTGGACGCGTTTTTTTGTATGTGTATCTTGTATGACACTCACATTGTGGCCATGTTAAGACGCACAGTTTTTACTGTGTTAAGATGATAAATTTGAACTTGTCTCTCAATGCGCACACATTCTAGTCGTGTTCGAACGTGTAATACTTTTTAAAGCAGATTTACCTTTAGATTTACTCACATATTAATCCTTTCTTTAGTTTATTGGGCCATTGCTTTACTGATATCTACTGTACTAGAGTCAATTAATTTAATGTAACAATATAAATTAAGACTTTTCTACCTGAGAAAGAATGTTGAACTAAACAACTAAAACAAATCATAAGACTGACATCACACAATATACCGATGCATTATCCCTCAAGAACAAATATAATGTGTGATTTTTGCATACGTGCCTACCAGTGTACGATTATGGCAATCTCCATGAATAAACATGATGTCTGACCTTTGTATACATATATACTAACATACCATCATGCCACATATGCAAATATAGTCTCAAATACAGCAATTTCGTTGGCTGTTGTGCGTGTTGTCACATTCACACGGACAAACAGTGCAGTCACATTTCGCAGGTTCCGTTAACGGACTTTTGGCCCCGTCCACCTTCCATATAGCAATCGCCTGATCTTTTGCCTTTATTTACTGATATGATGTAAACACGCACAGACTAATGATGAAAATACACCAGAAAGTTTCCTGCGAAATCCACCCTGATAACTATAAATATTAATAATTATTATAGGCCTACTATAGTGGTTTAGGGTAAAACAAAATCATGTAATTTATGATATACTTGCAATTTTGTTAATTGTGAAAACAAAAAAGTAACATAGTGTGGCTTTAACTACATAAACTACTGTATATGTACCATATTTCTGTTGCGCTACGTGTTTTGTGGAGACCAACCACTAAAACTGTTTACCGTATCGTACTTATTATAGCCATTATCAAATGGGGTTACACAGAAAGGCAGTGGGGAACGCTCCCCGAGTGGAGTATTTTAGTACTTGCGCACAGGAAGTTCTCATATGTGAAACAGCCCACCCTCTCAACCACGCACACATACAGACACACATACGAAACAGTAGCTGAAGACAGAGCTGTGGTTTCTGAGCAGAATGTCACACCTGCTGGACTTTTTGATGCTGTGCCTCTTCATCTCCATATTACTATTAGCAGTGCTGCATGGGAATGTTCTGCTCAAAGCGACCTGTGGTCAGAATTCAGCGCTATAAAAGCCAGCTGAAGTGTCACTGCATCAGAATGCAGCTACTAATCGTGAGGGTGGTCTTGAAAAGGAATGATATAGTTTGATGCAGAGGTTGACGTCCAGGTTTTTTGATGTGTGAGGATATTTCTACAATTATTGGTGATTTTTAACATTTTACATTAACGTAATTTATTTTTCTTGCTCAAAGGTCAAGGATTTTTTTTTTTACCATGATTTCAACACAATTTATTTATTTACTTACTTACTTACTTACATTTAAACATTTATTTATTCAGACAAAAATGAAATTCCCTGAAGAAAAATATCATTATATTTTTTGAAACTATGATCATCTACATGAAGAGTGACAATAAACAATTCATCTCAATATTTTTTGTGTGAAAATTACTCTCTGTAATATTATTTTAATTGATAATATTTATAATATTTAATTAATAATATGTCATAAAATCTATACATTTTAAATTTATATTACATTAATGTATAATATTCAATATTTAGTTCATAATATTTGTAATATGTTTAATTTATAATATTTTAATAATATCCATTTTATATATAATATATAATTTTTTTTTACCGTGCTTTCGTTTATTTTGTGTACTTTTCAAATGCTACTTATTTATTTATTTATTAACATACACTTAAACATTTATTTATTCAGACAAAAATGAAATTCCGCGAAGAAAAATATTATTTTAAAAACTATGAAAATCTAGAAGATGAAGAGTGGCAATAAACAATTAATTTCAATATTTTTTTGAGTGAAAATTACTGTCTGTCTGCTGTGACAATATATGACATTTTTTAACATCAAAAATGTATTTGAAAACTTGACTTAAAAAAGTTGTGATGAAATATGAGATGCTATTATATATAAAAAAATATTATTACATTTTTAAAAACTATGACACTTTAGATAAAGCGTGAAATAAACAATTAATTTTTGTAGTTAAATTATTGTTATTATTATTATTAATGACTGTCTTATCAGTTGCCACAATACTGGCAAGGAAATCAAGGAAAATATCACTTGAGAAGCTTTTTTTTTTTCATTTCCGACCAACCTGTAATTGTGCTAAATTATGCAGAATGTTTGAAATTATAATTAAATTGTGTGTATAAAGGACACATGAAATGCATTCTTTGAAAGTAGCCTTATCAAGACATTCAGAGCCGTCACATCATGACAAGTTCACATTTATCAGCAAAATGTGTTTCCAGGTGTCAAGCTAGATAGTGAATAAACGCCATCTGAGAAGGAAAACTTCTCCTTTCAGTGAAAGATAGAGAGAGTGAGAGAGAGAAACTGAAAAAATCATTTCAACCACATCTTGTTTTTCACTTCCCACATGACTATGAAGGTCTGGGCTACTCGATGTTCTCTCATGGCAACCTGAGCAGGGCCTTGGAGATGAAGACTCCGCCTCCTCTGAATATGGCCAGTGATGCACGGCGCATCGACGCTCACAGCGGACTGTGTGGAACCCGCAGTAATTTGGCCAATGCTGTGAGAGAGTCTACAAAAGTACTCACTCGTACACTGAAATGACTGTTTTGTTTTAACTTTAGTACAGAGGAAGAGGCAGCTTTACCTTTATTTCCTGCTGACACTTATATCAGTGTTTTATAGATAAATCATTGACAGTCACTATAAAATGCGTAAGAGAGCAGTTGCTCATGTACATTTAAATGTAATTATTGATGAAAATATATGATATAAAGTTTTATGACATTTCTAAATATAGACGTTTCATAATAGAGAACAATGAAGTATTAATTTATAATATTAAGATTTAACAATATTTTACACATTTTGTTATACATTAAAGTATAATGTACATTTATAATATTAATATTTGTCATATCAATTTCATATTATTATTAAATAAAGTACGTACTATATTCATAATGTTATTTTTTCATATCAATTTAGAAATGATTGTATTTATGAAAAGAATTATATGAGTTAAAGTTTTAAATTAGTGCTGTCAAACGATTAATCGCGATTAATCGCATCCCAAATTAAAGTTTTTGTTTACATAATATGTGTGTGTGTACTGTGTACATTTATTATGCATATATAAAGACACACACATACAGTATATTTTTTGAAAATATTTACATGTATTTACATTTATATTCATATAATTTATATTATAAATAAATATATTTAATATAT
>NW_015662954.1:854662-860470 GCF_001515625.1 Sinocyclocheilus rhinocerous
TATATTATATTATATTATATTATATTATATTATCATTAGTTCATAAAAATATAATGTCTATATATATATATCGCATTGTAAGTCGCTTTGGATAAAAGCGTCTGCTAAATGCATAAATTATTATTAATAATTAAATTATATAATATTGAGATTTTTTTACATGTCCAGTAACTAATGATGTGATATATAATGTAGCAATATATTATAACTTTAAGTCATTATATTATATTAATTTGTTAAATAATATTATATCGATTTATAATATTCATTTTTGTCATATCCATTGTATATTATATTATAATTCTTTAAAGTACATACTATAATATAATATGAATTTATAATATTAATATTTTGCTTTTAGATTTTATAAATTGTTGTATTTATGAAAATATATGAGTTTTATGAGATTTCTAAATATAGTCATTTCATAATATTACATAATGTAGAATTAATTTATATTATTAATATTTGTTATATAAATTTATATATAAATTTTTATAAATCATTATAATATATAATATTATATTATTCATTAAAGTAAATATAACATTATGATATTGATATTTATTGTACTGATAACTTTGTCATTATTTATATTTTATTTTCCTTTGGTCCCATCTAGAGAGCACTCTATCAGAGTATGCATGCTGGGGGCCACATGATGGCGATGGGAAAGACAGGCTTACTCGGACACAGTCTGGGCAACTACGGGGCCTCAGGTGGGGGCCCAATGCTTATTCAGAGCACTTTCTGCAAAATTATAATACAGGGACAAAAATACTGTCATGCGACATTGTGCATGTTACACGTTTTACAAATAATTCTGATTAACAACAAAACATCAATGTTTAAAAGGAAGCACTAACAGTCAGTGTCTGTTTCAGAATACAGCCACCCCAGTTACACCGTGGGTTTTCAGCGCAATTCTATGAATACCTGGCAACCTTTGTCTCATCAGGACACCCACCAGTCCATGATCAGCCCTGGGTGAGAAATGTCTTACCATGCATATTAATCATAGATGATATAATACATCAGCATATGAAAATAGACTATTTATTATATTATATTTAATTTATTTATTTTTAATTTGTACATTTATTTTTATGTATTTTATTTTTACATTTATATTTTATTATTTAATTTATATTTATGTATATTTATAATTATTTATAACTATTTCTGACGCTCAAATGTCTGCATATCATGTTCATGTCACTGTCCACAGGATGGCATCAGGAGGAAACTGTTCGTACCCGTCCCAGTGCTCCTCCCCTTCCTCGCCGCCACACCCCTCCCTCAACCTGTGCATCAAATCAGAGCGCACCTCTCCGGAGCACATGCTCTCAGCCACGCCCCCCAGCCATCACATGCTGCAGCACTCACCAATGGAAGAGCCCAAAGCCACCAGCTGCCCTCCATCAGAGGAATACTCAGCTTTGGAGAGGGACGAGATGCAGAAGAGCGGTTACTCCGGCCATCATGACCCAAACAGAGAACCTGGAGAGGGGAAAAGCCACCAGCCTCTGAAGCAACCTGACGCCAGTAATGGATGGATAAGATAATTGCCACATCCTTTTCTTTTAATTTCTTAAAGGAATAGTTCACCCAGAAATGAAAATTTGCTGAACATTTACTCACCCTCAGACCATGCGAGATGTAGGCTAGATGAGTTTTTTTCTTCATCAGAACAGATTTGGAGAAATGTAGCATTACATCACTTGTTCAGCAATGGATCCTCTGCAGTGAATGGGTGCCGTCAGAATGAGAGTCCATACAGCTGATAAAAACATCTCAATAATGCACAAATAATCCACACGACTCGAGTTTATCAATTAACATCTTGTAATGTGAAAAGCTGCTTGTTTGTTTAAAAAATAAATAAATAATAACTTAAAAACAGTGCTTCTGGCTAAAATATGAGTCTGTAATCCATGATAACGCTTCCTCCAGTGAAAAAGTCCATTCCCTGTTGTCCTCTTACATCAGAATCCACTGATTTCTTTAGAACTGTTTTGGAGTGTTTTCAAACAGTGCTTTATCTGTGCATATTTGTCTCCTGATTCAGACGAGGCAACAGTGGAGAAAGCAATATTATGGGTTAGAGGGACTGGTATTTTAGCCAGAAGCAACGGTTTGAAATTAAAAACTTCTTGTTGGATTTGTTTAGAAACATGCAGCTTTTAACTTCACAAGACATTAATTCATGGACTGGAGTTGTGTGGATTACTTGTGGATTATTGTGATGTTTTTATCAGCTGTTTGGACTCTCATTCTGACGGCACCCATTCACTGCAGAGGATCCATTGGTGAGTAAGTGATGTAATGCTACATTTCTAAATTTTTTGTCAATGTTTTAAAAAAAAAATTTCAATTGGGAGATGGTATCTTCATTTTTCAAAAAGAAGCATGCATCATATTCCTCATTAATATAAAATTCTTCAAGTTTAAATACACATAAACATAAATCTTGTTTTTATTAATCAGTTTTATCAGTTTTTTTTATCAGAACTAGTAAATTTTTTATTAATACTATCACTTCACCAGAGCAGCATTCACATCAGTGCTGACCCTGTTTAGAAATGTGATTCCTGTTTTTCCTCACATAGTGTACATTACTGTAGAGTCATAAATGATTTTCATGTAAATGATCTTCACTCAGGACAGACTTTTTTTAAATAGAAAAAAAATTGAAAACAATGTTGTCTTGATAATACGCCAAATTAATTTGCATTATTTCTGGCATTACCTATATATTATGTAATATTTTATTTTCTTTGCTTATGTTTTTCACTTGTGCTTGCGTTATCAGTTTGTGTGAATGATGCACACCATCACGTATCTTCCTGAAGTATTGTCAGTTGAAGTTTGTTATAAAGGCCACAAGAGGGCGGCACATAAACATATGCATCTGAATGCTTCTTGTTGACATGACATGTTGTAGCCTAACCTGTATTTTATAATGAATAAATAATTGCAGTGGTACATCTTGAGTAGTGTGCCATTTGTTAAGGCATATTGGTGTATAAGGGCATCATTTGCCAACACTTTGCATTTCTTAAATCAGTGGTTCTCAACCATGCACTTGGGGCCCACTAGATGGCCTCAGTGAGCTTTCTTGTTTACCTAAATATACTGACTTAAAACGCAATGATTTAAAAGTATTATAAGAGGTAGTTATAATAGAATAACTTTAAAATGGTAAAACAAGCACGACTTGAGCGCTACATTAACCAATTGGCATTTTCTTTATTAGTTGTATGCAATAAGGTGATGATTCGGGGGAGTATAAAAAGAAATAACTACCACTTCAATTAAGTTTTCACTAAAACGTGTTAGCATGTTTCCTGCCAAAAGGTAAAAGGCTACAATTCTTTGGCCACTTTCCCCGGTGAAGTAGCCTACTGTAGGAACTTTGAAGTCGCATCCCAGATAGCAAGAACGTTTGGGCCAAATGTGGCTGATAACTGTCACATTTGGCCTAGGTATGGCATGGCTGAGCACATATGGGCCAAACTTTAACCGTATATGTTTTGCCATGGATTTAGAATTGGAGGGAATTTTCTTTTGGATGACAATTTTTTTGAGGTATATGGCCCAGATGATAGCACACAACTGAGAGCCATATGTGGCTTGGCTATGGCACATCATGGAACATGTTAACTTATGGTTAACATTTGGCTTTTATTTGGAAAAACACATATAAACTGCTGGCAGGTCAGTGGCAGTCCACATCTCAGCCCATTCAACAATGCTATTGGTTGCTTTGTGTCTTCCCTTATTCCTATTGGTGGATTACTGCAATTTTGAAAATATATCCGTTATTTCCCGTTCTGCTTCCTCTTTCAATCGCCGTTAAAAAAGAAGATAATGAAAAAGCTCCCTATTTACAACAACAGCCTTTGCTCAGACACATTCTTATGCAGGTAAGTGCAGTTTTGGTGTTTTAAATGTTTTCTAGGTGTGTAATGGTACACTTATTCGTACCGAAAATTGTACCGAACAAATACAGTGTCATTTTAACCACTGCACGCGCGGAACTTAATCCGTTTCAGTTCATAGCCGTGAATAAATCTTCACTATACATTATTACTATACATTACATTCTGTAATCGTAAGGTTTGTGTTTTGATCTTTTCGATAAGAAACAAAGTCTCGTCCTTAAAATTATGTATATTTTATCAGGAAATTAAATCCATAAATGCCGTTTTGACGCTCTTTGATGTGGCGTGACAGACCGCGGAGAGCGACCCAGTCGCGGGTCTGGATCATATCAACAGCTAAAGTGTGGCCCAGATTAGTTCGTGTTTGCCGGCCCAAAACTAGTCCACATCTTTTTAGCCAGAACTGAACCAAAACAGTGCCATAACCCAACCCAGAGTGAGCCAAATACCATCACCCCTTCCCTTTAATTCTCTTTTCTACTAGTTACAACCGGTTATAACGCGAAATAAACACGCTCATGTCATGTAATCTCAATCAGTTTTGCAACCGCGGAAAAATGCCAATAAAACAGCATTACCTTTACCTCAGGCAAGTCATTCAGTGTCCACAGCTTGTTGCTAGAAAAGATATGGGCCAGATCCACGCCAAAGGAAATTTGTTCACTATATTGGCAATTTCGTGGTATGTATTGAAGTATCATGGTACAGGTTAGGTTATACTTGTAATAACTTGACATAAAGGAAAACGAGGTTGTTAGAGTCAGCGTTTTGTGCGTTCATAAAAACTTAATTTTCACAAAAATACGTTTTCCACAGTTTTACCCAATGAAAGACAGTTGGAAAACGTATTTTTAACGTTTCTTTGACACAAAGGTAAAACTGTTGAAAACGGTCTGGAAAGATGTATTTTAATGTTTAATTGACTTCAAAAGTAAAGTAAAAGTAACATTTTAAATGGCCTTTTAAAGTATGTTTATCCTCGCTTTCAAATTAAACATGGCGGGAAGCCGTCTAAAAACCATCATATGTGAGTGACCCTGGACCACAAAAACAGTCATAAGGGTCATTTGAGATGTATACATCATCTGAACGCTGAATAAATAAGCTTTCCATTGATGTATGGTTTGTCAGGATAGGGCAATATTTGGCCGAGATACAACTATTTGAAAATCTGGAATCTGGGTGCAAAAAAATCAAAATATTGAGAAAATCGCCTTTAAAGTTGTCCAAATGAAGTTCTTAGCAATGCATATTACTAATCAAAAAATAAGTTTTGATATATTTACAGTAGGAAATTTACAAAATATCTTCATGGAACATGATCTTTACTTAATATCCTAATTATTTTTTGCATAAAAGAAAAAACGACCATTTTGACCCATACAATGTATTGTTGGCTATTGCTACAAATATACCCCAGCGACTTAAGACTGGTTTTTGTCGTCCAGGGTCACATATATTAGTGCCATTTTAAACGGCTTGTTAGCATAATGTCCTTAATAGTTTGACATATAAATGAACATCATCTCCACTATGCTGAAGCTCTTTAAAGTAGACAGAATGAGTGTGTTATCAGATATTCTAGCAGATCTTGTGTCTGTCAGATTGCTCCTGTTACACTACTGATTATAATCATCATCATACGATAATACAAACACTTCCGCTATGCCTGCACACAGTTACATTCAAATCCCATTTCTCACACACCCATCCACACCATCTTGAACCCCTTGAGCTATTAAAAAGCAGAAAATTGGCTGGAATTACCCATCTCTCCAGCTCGTCAGCACACCCTACCATACCACGGTTGAAAAGAGGGCTACAGAGGTCACGTCTGGGCAGGTCTCGGGGGGGGGGGGGGGGG